>NC_046163.1:44554838-44747338 GCF_011064425.1 Rattus rattus | reverse complement strand
GTTGTCTGATTGCCCATGATCCTTAGTTAGACAAAGAAGTCACAGCCTGTGGTTTCTTCAGCAGAACACACTGCTTGCTAAAATTGAAACAATATGAAGAATAGCATGACTCCTGTGTTCTGTATTCTTTTTTAAAAAAAAGTCATAACTTCTTAACTATATAAAATTTTAAACATTTCTCATTGATGCTTATGGTAGACATCTAGGGTACTACTCAGTAATTCTGAGTGACCACAATTTGTCCCAAATTCCTTATCAGCATATACGTTGGTACTCTGAGGAAGAGTAATTGAGAAACAACAAAAGGCAGCGGGCTCTCCTGAACAGACACATTCATGTCACGTGCGTGGTATCCACCGGCCACTCCTTTGCTTCCTGAAGCTCAGTCATCCAGCAAGCATTTGGCACATGGTGGTTCTTCACCTTGAATTGTCAAAACTTTCCCCCTAGGGGTTGACACTAGAAAAATTACGGCACTGGGATTCTACCACGCAGTCTCCACCCTTTGTTTTATTTGAAACTGTCCTAACTCGAGCCTTTCATTCTTAGGGCTCCAGGCAGTAACTCTGAGAATACTCTTTAAAATATTAACGAGTTCTGGATGCCAGAATAGTTTATTCATGAAAACCTAACTGGGAAAAAAATGTGCCCCAGACACCAAAAGAAGCCTCTACTTCCTAAACGAAGCAGTGGTTGTTACTAAAATAACGTAATCCCTTAGTGTCCACAAACTAAGAGTCTGTGCTGTCTCCTTCTCTCCTTGAATTCACCGGAAGTAGCATAGGTAGCATCTCCTCCCCGTCCAGGGCAGCTGCTGGGACTCAGAATCTCCTCAAACCTTTGTCCCCCATCCTGGCCTGGTCTCCTGCACACTGCAAGTACAAGTGTGAGCCACCACGGCCAGCTAAGGGGCGTATCCTTTATTCTCTGCACCCCAGATCCGAGACTATCTCCTTTATCTATCATAACAGTGACGGAAGAAGCTGGCGACAGTAAGAGTCATAGTAGTGGTTGCCTTAGGGTGGAAAAGCTTCCTGTCTTTGGGGAATGTGATGCTTCCGTGCTCTTTAGCTCTCGTCCATTTGACAGAAACTCGAGTCACCTAAAAAGAGGGAACCTTAGTTGAGGAGGTGCCTCCATCAGATTGGCTTGTGGGCGTGTCTGTGAGGCTTGATCTTATCGATGATTGCTGGGAGGCTCCTTTGAGCAGGGTCACCCCTGGGCGGGTGGTCCTGGGTGGTATCTGAAAGCAGACTTTGGAGACGTGAGGAGCAAACCGGTCAGCAGTATTCTTCCATGGTCACTGTCTCAGTTCCTGCCTCCAGGTTCTGTGAGTTCTTGCCTTGGCTTCCCTCGATAGACTGCAGGTTTTTTGGTCATGGTGTCTATCACAGCAATATAAAACCAACTAGGGAGGCCTGTGGTCCAGTCCCAGGCACATGCTTCCCTAGAATGAGGTCCTTGTGAAACAGGATGTGGATAGTTGCAGTGTGCAGGGAGTTTGAATCTTGAGGAACATTTTATCTCAGACACATTGCATGGGCGGCATATCCTTCAGGAGCAGGGTAGGAAGACAGAGAATTATGGGGTCACGGGAAGAAAACAGAGCATCTCCAGATTCTGACGAAAGCAAGAATCCCAATATGTTTGCTAGAAAGGCTGTCAACTAAAGGTAATTATTTTTTAAAAAAAAATTCTACATATCTATGCTGGAGAGATGGCTCAGACCATTTAAAGGTTAGGTTTATAACCAAAATAAAAAGGATGCCTATAATAGTTCTTGCAAATAAGATATTCTACCTTAAAATAGCAGTGAACCAGGCTCATGGCCTGAATGTGTGTAACCTTGGCAGCATCTCGTTTCTCTACCAGACATTTGCTGTAATCTCACAGATAACGTTGTTAGCTCTGCAGCATTGCTGTCCCCGTTTGGTTTGGTTATAAAAATGTGTGTATTATTATTGTTGTTATTATTATTACTATTGTTATTGTTATGTGCATGCATGCATTTGTGGATGCACTCATGAATGCAGGTGCCCTCACAGGCTTCTCAGTTGCGTCTGTCCTGGAGCTGGGGTCATGAGCTGTCTCCGGTGGGTACTGAGAATCAAATTTGGACCATATCTTTCCAGCTCCTAACTTAATTTACAATAAAGATCTCCCAACTTCCAGTGCTCTACCAGGTTGCTGTACCAATCATAATTCTGTCAGAAGCATCTCTGGACCCTCCCGTGGTCTCATTCATTAACCTCTTTAGCAAGGGCCTGAGATGGCTTAGCAGGTAAGGGTGCTTACCGCTGAGCCTAACAGCCTGCCCTGAACTCATTCATGTGGGTAGCTGAGAACCGACTCCCTTAGAGTTGTCCTCTGACTTCCCCTTGTGCCTTGGTGCGTTCGTGCCTCTCCCTACACACGCAAAGTGAATGAATGCAATTTCTTTAGAAAGTTTACTTGTTTGCGATCTTTCGAAGACAATAGCTTCAAAAGCTCGCCCAAGTCCTATCTGGTAGATGACTGAGATGTCCGCTGAGGGCTGAGGCGCTTACCCGGAGGAAGGAGCTGGCTGAAAAGGCCATAGAAACTGACCCTAAAGACAAGTTTGACAGTCTAGAAATTAGAACTCTTTTTCGTGATTGTATTTCCCATATCAATCTTTTTCTGAACCATTTCCCAGATGCTGCCTCCTCTCCATCTCCATGTGGATACTGTATGTTGTGCGCTTGTGAATGCTCTTCCATGCCCCCCCCCATCACTATCTCTGTCTCTCTCTGTCTGAGACAGGGTCTCACTAAGTAATCCTGTCAGTCCTAGAACTCACTATGTAGCACAAACTCTCAAAGACCCCTGTTTTTGCCTCCTGAGGGTAGGATTAAAGGCATGAGGAGCTCTCTGCATTACAGATCTGATTTTGTGGCCACTCCCCTTCTGTCACCCACAGAGTAACCTAAGGGTCTCCAAAATACCACCTCTGCATACACTGTTCACACTCGTACTTTGTCTCGTCCGCCTGACATACACTTTCCTGTCCTCTGTGTTTGCCTTTTCTATTCTTTTTTTTTTTAAGATTTATTCATTTATTATATATGAGACACTGCAGCTGTCTTCAGATACACCAGAAGGGGGCATCGGATCTCTTTACAGATGGTTGTGAGCCACCATATGGTTGCTGGGAATTGAACTCAGGACCTCTGGAAGAGTAGTCGGGTGCTCTTAACCGCTGAGCCATCTCTCCAGCCCTCTATTTGGCTTTTTGTTTTATTGTTTGTTTGTTTGTTTGAGGTATGAGTCTTACAGTGTAGTCTACCCTGTGGCACAGGCTGGCTTAGAACTCATGAAGCAGCCTACGTTGACCTCAAACTTGTTCCTCTTTCTCAGACTCATTCTCCACATCTTGCCTTTCTACTGCTCTACTAAACTCTTAGTCCTTAAATGTCCGCCTCAAATATGTTATCTTTCATAAGTCCTTCCCAGAGTCCTCTTGGCCAAGCGTGACTGTGTTGACGCGAATGACAATCTGTGAAGCTTTGACGCGTGCCTTTGAGAACCGCTGTTCCCATTAGCCGCAGGTATCTGCTTTGTTTTCTCTTCGTGAATGGCTGAGGTGAGTGTGGTGGCCCATGCCTTTAACCCAGCATTTGGGACCTTTAATTCCAGCACTCAGGAGGCAGATCTCTGTGAGTTAGAGGCCGACCTGGTCTACAAAGCAAGTTCCAGGCTAGCAAAGACTACATAGAGAGACCCTGCCTCAAAGAAACAACAACAAAACTCAAAAAGATTGTGTTAAAAATTGAGTATCGGGTTGTCTACGCTGAGTATCGGACATGTGCTACTCGAAAGTAAAGTCTAAGGGGCTGTGCATCTACAGATCAGTGAACACAGACATCTATTGGAAGGACTTGTGCACAGGAAAGGCAAAAATGTTGTGATAAGCATTCCTGGCTTTCACCAATTGCCTGGTAATTGGGAATTTGCTCTACTGCACGGTTAAGGGGCTAGACCAGCAAAAAACATCGGAAGGACACTGTTAAGACAGGCTTTTGACAAAATCCTGAAACGAGAGACTGCATTCTGGTCGACTGGACCACCCCCGCCTCTATTCTTGTTCCTGTCCAAAGCTTGTTTTCCTTCCCCAGACTCTCAGTTGGATTTTCCTGCTCTTCGGTCACTCTCATCTGTTTTGTGTTCTGGTCCCTCCTTCTTCCCTCTTTGAAGACCATTCTCAGAATCCTCCCACTCTAGGATTTGTTGGGCAGCTAGAACGCAGCAGGCACTTTTCTGAATCGAAGTGAGGCACATCCTCCGTTCTCACTTCTCATCTATAGGCCGAGGGACATTGATACACTAAACAAACAGTAAGCGCATTCATTGATGATCTAGGTGGCGAGAAAGAGTTCCAATTCCCACTCCTTTCCTGTCCTTTGAAAAGCCAGAAGAAGGGCTGCTCAGAAGTTAGGGCAAGATGGAGACTTCTCATGTTGCAACGCAAATGATCCAGTTCAGGCAAAGACAGACACTCGGCATAGGTCAAAGAGATGGTGGGTCCTTTTCTATCTGGACGACTGGATGGAAGTCTTTCCTCACCTCACTCTTCACTCCTACCCCTCCCCCACCCCGTCCCTAAATTAATTGCTTTTCTTTAGGTGAGGCCAGGAGTAACCAAGCAGATCCTAGTCGGAGATCAATCAGATCGGGACTTGGAAGAGAACGTGGGGAGGAACATTAAGAGAACTGTGGGGCTGGCCCCTCAGCGAAGAGGGCAGCCTCTGGCGGCTGCGGGCCGAAGGGCAGCCCCACGCCAGCCACGCAGGCAGGCTCAATGTAGTGCCGCTGCAGAGGCACAGTACGCGGGCATGCTGCACTGACACACCAAGGGCGGGGCCCGGGGGGCGGGGCCTTGTTCGAGGGGGGCTGACGGGGACTCGAGTTGTCCAATGGCTTCCTTCACAGGTTGCCAGAAAGACCAATGAGCGGGCAGCGGGGCGGGCACGGGGGCTGGAGCTGGGCAGAGGGCTGGCGGTTGGCCACTGGGGCCGGGAGCGGGGAGCTGTGGCGTGGAGGTGTCCTCGCGCCCGCAGCCGCGATCCGGAGCTGTGTGGTCTCAGGCAAGCGAGCCAACCGCTGCGGGAACCCGGGCGGAACGGAGCGGCGGGAGCAGGATGGCAGAGGCCGTCGGAGCCGTGACACTGATTGCGGCCCCGGCCCGCCGGCGCTGGCTGTGGTCGGCGCTAGCCGCGATGCTCGGGCTGTGTGAGTGATGCCGGGCCAGGGTCGGGCGGGGGCTCCGCGGCCGTGCGCGCGCTCGGGGCGCCGCGGAGGGGAGGGGGCGCGGCCTGCGCGCTCTTGGGGCCCGGGCACGCCGCCCGGGGAGCGCGGCCCAGAGCCGAGGAACCTTTCTTTGGATCCTTTTGCGTGGAGGGCGGAGAGGGGGGCACCTTACCTTGTAGCTCCCTGGGGGCAATCCCAGGAGCACACTCACGCCCAGTCCCCTGCCGTCGCTTCCTGGTGATTCTGGATCGCTCAGGACCGCCCGGGGGTCGGACTCTAGAATTGAGGCTCTCCACCTTTGGGAGATGGCGGAAGATTGTAGGATTTTTCACCTGTGGGGCCTTTGTTGGTTTATTTCCTTGTTTAAACCAGTGTTTTTCCTTTACCTGCTAAGATCTATTTCGAATGTTCTCAGATCCATTCTTTAGGCTCTGTGGTTGAAAACTCAGAACCTCATTTATATCACCTCGGGGGTCTGCAAATCACAGAAACGAAATTTATGTTACTTCTAGACTAGAAAGCAAAGGCTTAAAAGAATTCGGTCGAATTCGTTTTAATGGTAAACATGGGCACCGTAGTTTGACAAGACAGAATTATTTCCAAAGCGTGCTTTTACTTTGATTTAAAAAGCCTCACTTCCAGGCCCTTTCCAAATAACCAGACTCAAGATTTTGATAAAGGCTCCGGCTTGGTTTATGTGAAGTCTTGGGCGAGTTGTTTTATGGGACGTCTGAAGAAGTGTCTGCCCCAGGACTTTTTTTGTGTGTTGTTCAAAGCAAAGTACTTGTTTCTGTCTCAGAATTCGGTTAAGTAGTGGTTACTGAGAGGACGAACTGCTAAGAAAACACGGAGGGGGTTCCTCCCACTCATTTCTTTTGTTGTGTAAAATGTAATTTGTTCAAAATCCATTACTCAGTACTTTCGTGCAAAAGTTCTTAATGTAGTAGTCCCTGGAACCAGAAAATATAGTGAAATTCTGTTGGATTATCAACTTTAATTGAACCTAGTCATTAATAGTATAGAGGTGAACATGGAGAAGGTTCCTTTTCTGTGTATCAGATGGGATCTGTTCTGTTTTTCCCCCCTGTTTCTCCTAAGGAAACAGAAAGATGTGGGTTTTTTGTTTTGTTTTTGTTCTTTTTTGTTTTATGAATCGGTGCGGGTTGTATTTGTGTTTAAGCAAAGGAGGACAGAACAGACCGAAACTCCACTTTATCAGACCTCTTGTGGGCTGAATTGTGTAATGTCAGACATTGCTGTTGGGGACAGGGCAGTCAGAGTGATCTTAAGTTCAGGGTGTTATAAGCAGCAGAAGCAGGAACTTTGTGTTATGAATGAAATGCCACCTGCTCTGGTATAAAAGAAACTTTTTTTTTTTTTTTTTAAATAGAAGCCAGGTATTGTGGCTCACGCCTAAAGTCCCAGCACTTGAGTGGCTGGGACATGAGTTGGAGGCCAGTCTGGGCTGATTTGAAGGAACTACACATAAGGGTTCATCTTTACAAAACATTCTTTTGAGACAGCATCTCACGGTTTATCACAGGCTGTTCTTGAACTGGGCATCTTCCTGCCTCTACCTCCCAAGAGCTGGATTAAAGGTGTATACTACACGTGACTTTTCTGTTTTTGAGGTTTCTTTTCACCGTGTTGTCTAGACTGGCCTTTAACTCTTGGGCTCAAGCAATCCTGCTTCCGCCTCCAGGCACCTGGGAGCTGCCGGATGGAACACACCACCGTTTTCATCTAGAGTAGCTTCTCAAGTTCTGTTCAGTTACTTAGCAAATAGCTATCAGCACCTCTTAGCTGTTAAGTACTTGAAACGGTTATGGAATTTGGGGTCACAGTCTTTACCCTAAGACTCCAGGTTCTTGAGAAGTCAAAATAGTCAAATCAATAAACAAAAATCTGTGGAAAGTGGAGATTTACTCAGTGTGGCCACGTTGGGAAGACACAGGAGATCCAGTGACTCAATTCCAGGCCATCCCCAGGATCCTGAAAAGTTTAAGGTTTAAATAGAAGGCAAGAGACGTGTGCAAGTCTAAGCAGCCCAGGTCAGGGTGTGGGCTCACCCACCCCATTGACCCATTATTATCTGGGCTTAAGTCTCTCCAGCAAGGTGGTCCAACAACTTGTTAGTGTTGCAAGCTGCCGACAGTTACATTGTAGGTGTGGAAGCTCAGTCTTGAAACTTGATTAGGGTCTTGCCCTGGACTTCAGTTTTCCAGGGCAGAGGCCTGCCATTTAGAAAGTAGATTAAACTCTACAAATGACCAATGTGGTCCATTCTGTGGTAATTTATCTTGTATCAAAACTCAAACCCCTCGCCCCTTTTCTCCTTCACCTTAACAGTCGCTGTGTGTGTGTGTGTGTGTGTGTGTGTGTCTTAATTTGTGCTATATATGTCCACATGTTTAGACTAATGTTAAATGGGAAGAACACTGGGCTGAGAAGTTTGAGTACTTGGAAGCCTTGCACGCAGCCAGCACTCATGCCTGCTGGGTGTGCTGGTCACAGAGTGAGGTTATCGGCACACCTACTGACCCCATTACACACTCGTCTGTACTGCTCTGTTTTATATTCTTTCTCCTGGAGATTAGTTTTTCATGCTTATGAAGATATAAATCACTACCGAGGCTGAAGGAGAACAAGGTCGAGAGGACCACTTATTCCGTACTGATGATGTATTGATTGACGTAGCGATTTACTTCAAGCACTGCTTGTACTGCCTATTGACCAAGCATGACTTTGCCTGCTACCTGGAACAAAACGACCCGGAGAAACAGCTGAGAGCAGTGGGCAGTCAGCCTTAGCAATCCGCTCACTGCCAGTGTTTCCACAAAACATTGGTGCCTACACTACCTTGTGGTTTTAGAGTATAAAATGACAGTACAGACCGGAGCCCCGAGTGAAGCCTTTCAGGAGATGTCCTGGCTTTGGTCCACCAGTGACATCTCCTCTCTTCCACCATTACTGGTGTAGAATGCTTATCTCAGAATGATTCCCACCGCAGGGCCTTGGAAAATGCCTGGGCAGTAAATCACCAGGTATTTGTTGAGGGATTCATCGGATAGCAGGGCTGGCATGACTTCATTTGCAAGTTGACGTTTGTTTCCTGAAAGTTTGAAGTGGAGAAACTTTTGAGTTCTTAACCTTTTATTTAATTTATTTGTATGTATATATGTTTGAGACAGAGTCTCACATGCTATATAGCTCTGACTAGCTTCAGATTCACCGGGTAGCTAGCTCAACCTGGCCTTGAACTCACAGTAATCTTCCTGCGTTGGCCTTCCTAAATGCTGGGATTACTGGTATGAAGCACATTTGACTTGAGTTTTTAAGATCATAGTTAAAACTTTCTAAACTCATGAGGCACGTAGATAATTTACTGTAAACAAATGTTAAAAGTGAGGTCTAAAATCCCCGCATGGTGCTTTTCCTATAAAACTAAACAACAAGCCCAGGGAGCCTGACAGGCCAGCAGACATCTGCCTGGGGAGCATAGGCAGATAACTCTTTCCTGGCTCACCTTCGTCATCTCCCTTGGGGCTACTTACCTGCATGACCCCTTACCTACAGGAAGTCCCTGTTTCTCTGAGGTCCTGCTCACTCTCAGGCTGTTTCTTACTAGCCTGGCCTTCTCTCCTCCTGGGGTTCTTAAGCCTCTGACTGTCACCGTTACTAGAAAGCACACCAACTTCAGAGCGTCACCCTGCTCTTCTCTGCAGTCTCCCAAGCCCACTCCAAGTTGCTGGAGCTCATCACGACTGTGGTCTTGCTCCCCACCACCACACCGCCCTTCAGTGCGTTAGTCACTTCCTGGCTGCTTGTCTCCCACTGCAGCTCTCCACAGCCATTGTTGGAATCATTTCCTGGCAAACTCTTCCCTTCCTTGTATGCACCTGGCAGTCCCCCGCGTCTGGGAAAGCACGACCACAGCCTCACGTCTGCTCTCACATCTGCAGTAGTGTCCCCTTTCAGATCTTTCTCAGATCGTGCAGTACAGACGTGCCGTAGGATTTGTCTAGTTAAGAAACCTGACTTCGGCCTCACAGCTCCCCTTAGTTACATCTCTAAGCTCCAGTTCTCTGCAGACTTTCTCTGAGGGGGCCTGCTCCCCATTTAGTAATCAAGTCTTGTCACCTGGAGGTTTGGGAATTTGACGTTTGCATTGCCGGTCTTTTATCCGCCCCCTAGCTTTTGGTGCTGATTCTTTTCTTTAGCCCCTGGTTTGTAGTGCTTTGTTTCCTCTGGTTCATGCCAGCAAATACGAGGGGGAGACTCAAAAGAAACCGCACCAGAGCATGTGTTCAGGAACCTTCTAGTCATGGCGGATCAACAGTGATTTCCCTCCTGATGAATGGAGCTCGCACAAGCAAGCATGCTGAGGAGAGAGAGTTGGAAAGCCTCACCTCCTGCTGGCAGAGATGCACAGGGATGCTGTGCAAACCTTGACCTGTTTATAGCACTCGGTGGCTCCACGGGCACTTTACTAGGACAGTGGTTCTCAACCTTCCTAACATGCGACCCTTAAAACAGTTCCTCACGTTGTGGTGACCCCAACCATAAGATTATTTTGTTGCTACGTCATGACTGTAATTGTGCTACTATTAGGAATTATAATATAAAAATCTGCTTTCCAAGGATCCTAGATGACTCCATGAAAAAGTCATTCACCCCACGTAAGAGGTCATGACCCACAAGTTGAGAAACACTGAACTAAGGGGTCACAAAAGGGCCAATTCACAAAAGCCTCAGGGCATAGTGGAAGACTGAAGATGCCTAGGGTCCTGTCAGTGCTTAGAGACCATTTGGACAGATAAGCAGTGAACAGAAAGTAGGACCAAGGTTTTACTCTCATTCCAATAATGGTCATTTTTTAAGTTAGAATACAAAGTAATGAGATTCTCCACGACATTTTAATGCATATTATATCCTGTTCTAATTCATCCTCCTCCCCGGCTAATATCTCTTAGTTAATAATTTTCTTTGGGCATAAGTCTGTCCAATAGGAATGTACCTAAGTGTTCCTGCAGCTGCTGACTTATTTCTTCCAGTATATGGAACGTATACTAGGCCAGGTACCATTTTCAGCTCTTTGAAAGCATTAACTAATTTCAGTTCTAAAATAACTTAACGAAGCAGGCACTCCAGGTCGAGTAACCCTGATCTAAAATGACAGGACCAGAAGTGTTTTTGTTTTTTTTTTAAACCCTGGAATATCTGCAGAAGCATATATATGCTGAGATATCTTGGGGTGGGAGCAAGTCTGCTATGCAAACTCATTTGTTTAATAGATAACATTTAGAAGTATCCTGAGGGTGATTTTACACAACATTTTTAATACACTTATATTTGGGTATTTATTAATTTGAGTTTGTAAAATAGGGTCTTGCTGTGTTTCTCTAGCTGGCCTTGAACTCACTGCAAAATTTGGTTGAGTTGATGACATTGCATTTGCCTCAGGTCCATAGCACTTTGGAGAGCAGGGCAGGTTTTCTAAGGAAGTCCAGAATGGACTAGGGAAGTGTTGACTGCTCCCCGCACCCCTGCTCTACCCTCCCACCTCCTATTCCCACCTCCTGCCCCTACCTTACCCCAAATGTGTGTGTATAAGATACAGGCCAAAGATCAACCTCTGGTATCTCTCCTCAAGCACTCTTTACCTTGGTTGTGCTTATTTCATTTTAAAATATTTTATTTTATGTGTTGAGTTTTCCCTGCATTATGCAAATGTGCCCTGCCTGTGCTATACCTAAGAAAGCCAGAAGGCAGACCAGATTTCCCACAACTGAAGTTCTGAGACTCCATGTGGGTGCTGGAAACCAGTCCTCTGCAAGAGCAGTAAGTGCTCTTAACCCCGAGCACCCTCCAGTCACCTCCCAGCCCTCCATTGCCTTAGAGACAAAGTCTCTCTTTGACCTGCAGCTCACCAAGTTAGGCACAGCTGGCAAACAGTTTCTCCTATTAGAGAGTTTTCATCTCAATTTCTTGAGAGTTTGAAGCACAAAAGTTTTTAATTTTTATTAAACCCAATTTACCCATCTTATCTTTTTATAATCTACTTACTTTTTTTAAATGTACATTGGTATTTTGACGGCATGCATGTCTGTGTGAGGGCGTCAGGTCCCCTGGAACAGGAGTTACAGACAGTTATGAGCTGCCATGCGGGTACTGGGAATTGAACCCAGTCCTCTGGGAGAACAGTGCTCTTAACCACTGAGCCTTCTCTTTAGCCCCACACTCCTCCCTTTTATTGCTTCTGCTTTGGTTCTTTGAAGCCATCACTGACTAATAACAATGCACAACAATGAACTCCCCTGCTTTTTTAAGATTGTATAGTTTTCCCTCTTCTATTTAAGTCTGCTCTATTTGAGTTAAATTTTGTATAGGGTGCATTCACATCTTTTTTCATTTAGTAATCTATATTTCGTAATCATTTTATAGCAGCATTAAAGAACTTTCTTACTGGACTAGGGAGGTAGATGGCTCTGTCAGTCAAGTCCTTGTCACTCAAGGACAAGAGTGGCTTGGATTGTGCCAGCAGCTCCCTTGTAAGAACCAGCACTGGAGCGGTAAGGAGTAGAACACGGGTTAAGTCTCCAAGCTGGGCATTTCTAGGTGGGGCTCATCACCCTCCTGAGGCTGCAGAAGCATCTCTGAATTATAGTAGCTCCAATGTCTGCAAGAGGACAGTAAGACACTGTTTTCCTTTTCTCATTCATATTTATTTTGTTATAATTTCAGACTTAAGGAAGAGTTGCAAACAAATGGGAAGAATACTGTGTGCCTTCGGGTTGTTTAAATGTTACCATTTGAATCTCTTTCTCCGCCCTCTCAGCTCAGCCTCAGGAACGATGCTTCCCGCACTCCCAACTACTCCATTGCACGTTCTCTAAAGACACTTTCATGTCTGACCCGTGTCCTTCATGATCAGGAGATGGATATTGAAGTACTCTTATTGTGCAGTATGTGGCTTCAATTTGCCTGTTGTCTTAAGATCATCCTTCATATCCTGGTGGCCCCTGTCTCTTTAGTCACCTTTAGTCAGGAGCACTTCCTCGGTTTTTAAAATTCACACCTATATCTGTGTTTGTTTTGAGACAAGGTTTCTCTGTGTGGCTCTGGCTGTTCTGGAACTCACTCTGTAGACCAGAGTTGAGTTGAGACTCAAACTCAAGAGATCCACCTGAGTGGATGGGGTTTAAAGGCCTGTGCCACCATCCCCTGGCTTCACACCAACATATAAACCATAGAGGCCAGTTACATTGTAGATTGCCCCTCAGCCCACTGTCTGGTGACTTGGCTCTGTATTTGGCAGGAATGTCACAGGAGTGACACTGATCTCCGTGCAGGTCACCAAGAGATGCTGGCTCCTCTTTCCCTTCCTGGTGCCATGTTGCTCCACAGTACAGTAACCGTCATTTCCTGCTTTGTAGGGAACCATCCTGTGAGGAATATTTTGAAACTGCGTAGATGTTTGGTAAGATTCCCATAGGTGAGCTGGAGAGATGGCTCAGTGGTTAAGAGCACTGACTGCTCTTCCAGAGGTCCTGAGTTCAAATTCCAGCAACCACCTGGTGGCTCACAACCATCTGTAATGGGATCCAATGCCCTCTTCTGGTGTGTCTGAAGACAGGGACAGTGTGCTTATATATAATAAATGAATCTTTAAAAAAAATTCCCATAAGTGATTATGGTGTTTGAAACTAAGCTTTAGGTAAGAGCTTTTGATAAATCTATAGAATTCATTTCTTCCCCTGTTTTGGAGACAGGGTTTTGCTATGTAGGGGACACACCATGTATGTCAGGTTGACCTTGAATAGAGACTTGGTTGTCTCTTTATGCTCTAGAATTTCTTATTGCTAGTTATTTCAAAGAAATTGGGCATGTGTCCTTTTCTCAAAAAAAAAAAAAAAAAAAAAAAAAAAAGGAAAAAAATACGCCTTTTTGCTAAAGAAATGGCTTAGCTGCTCTTCCAGAGGTTCTGAGTTCAATTCCCAGCAACCAGATGGTGGCTCACAACCACCTGTAATGGAATCCGATGCCCTCTTCCAGTGTGTCTAAGGACATTGACAGTGTACTGGTATACATAAAATAAATAAATAAATCTTCAAAAAGAAAAACCTCACCTATCTAAAGTATTTGTACTTTTATAACTTGATTTTCTTAATAGTACCATTTTTAGATGATTTGAGATCAGATTCTGCCTCTGGGAGTTTTGTATTTATCTGATATCGAGGTTGCAATTGACATTTTAAAGAATCCTTTGGGAAAGTTCTGTTCTGAGTCTCTCTTCTCTTTGCTGTGTAACGGGTGATCTCATCCAGAAAGCCCACCGTGGTCATGTTGTCCTGTTTAAAAACCCTTAGGCTTAGTTCAAAGCCTTTGGATCCGCATACTCCAAGCTTTAAACCGCTGTTCTTGTTTCTGTTCCTGCAGCATGTGCCTCTGGTCTGTCTGGAGTCTTTCTGACATTCTGGACAAAACTCACATGCACTTTCCTAAAGCTTGCCCTTCCTCCCTGTGCTTCTTCAGACTTTGACTTTAACTGTGTGCAGTCTATTTTGTACTTCAGGGTGCATGATGGTTTGATGGGAATATAAAGAAATGGTGGGAAAACAGTAAATAACCCACACTCAGGACAGCCATGCTCCTGTTACAGAGGCCATTTTTCTGAGCTTACATCTGCTTACTGCGTGTACTCAACTCTTTTCTTTTTGAGACAGTCTTTCTGTGTATCTCTAGCCAGCCTAGAGTTCACTTTAAACTTGTGGTGGTGATCCTCCTGTCTCTGCTGGGATTACAGGTATGTGCCAGCACACCCGATTCATGAGAGTGCACACATCCGTGTATGGTGTTTGACCAGTATAGCCCTGCAGAACCTAGCACTGAACTGTGCAGGACCAGTAATCAAGAGTTTGTTTTTCTCTGGAAGGTTCTGCTTCCATGAGGTACAGGATGAGAGACACTGAGTATCAGGGCAGTACTCATCAAATCCGAGGCATCCTTACCAGTCTCCTTGGATGGAACCTCGGGAGACTGGGCTTTCACAAAGACCGGCCTGGTTCTGGGTTGAGAGAAAAATAACCATCATGTGTGCAAAGGGATGAATGTTACTGTGGACGTGGAAGGGATGAATGTTACTGTGGACGTGGAAGGAAGTGGGCGCTCCCAGCTCCCAGGTGTGGCACCTCAGATAGAAAGCAGGGGAGGACCCTGGTTTTGAAAAGTCTGCAGGGTCTCACTGAGGGTTGGTGGCAATTTTTTTTTCTTTGCTTGTTTTTGTTTTTCCAAGATGGGTTCTCTGTGGACCCCTGGCTGTCGCGGAACTCACTCTGTAGACCATTCCGGCCCTGAACTCAGAGCTCCACCTGCCTCTGCCTCCTGAGTGCTGAGATTATAAGCATGTGCCACCACTGCCTGTCCAAATATGGCACTTTTAAAATAAGAAACTGGCATGGACAAATTTTCATTCAAATCAAATTTAATTGAGAATCTGCCCCCAAATATTGGTAATCGACACAGCCCCCAGCTCTACACAGCTCTAAACGTTTCTAGCCACTATTTACCTCACTTTCCTGTGTGTGAGCCATGCTGCTAGCTTGTTCTTCCCACTCCGGA
The DNA here is from genome assembly GCF_011064425.1 of Rattus rattus. Classification (NCBI taxonomy): domain Eukaryota; kingdom Metazoa; phylum Chordata; class Mammalia; order Rodentia; family Muridae; genus Rattus; species Rattus rattus. The sequence continues at coordinate 44,732,452 of NC_046163.1, read as the reverse complement.
CGTTTTGGCAAAAGGCTTAGGTTTCACACACCGTTAATACATTTACATTTCTCAAAACCTGTCAGAGCAGTAATGGTTCAAGCCTCCAATAGAATCTGTAGATGTTCTGGCCACTGTGCTATAGAATAAACACTAGCTTCATGTTTCATTTCTTCCTAATGTACATCTCTAACCATTAAAGTCCCGGCAGCTTGCACTCGCAGAGTATGGTAGGTATTGTGTGTGTATAGGGACTTTGAAGGCATCATTAACCCGGACTTGGTTACTATTTTTGTGCACATTTAACAGTGTCTTTAAGAAGACCATAGAGCATTGCCTTAGTCTTTTGAAAGTCTCAGGTCCGTAACCTTTATTTTACTAGTGAACCTTCCTATGCCTGAACCTAAGTCAAGTGCAGCGAAGTAGAGCTTGTCTGCCACAGGCCTGGTCTTCCTGTGGAAGGGCATCACTAGTGAAGGTCTGACTTCCTCTTTGGTATGCCAGAGAGTGGTTGGTCTTGAGGGCATTTAAAGGTTTTGAATGCCTTTACACTTCGTAACAATTAAAAGGTCTAAGGATAAAATGTCTATGGGCCCCACATATGAGTGTTTTGATTGCTTTATTTTCCTAGTTTATTCCAGTCTGGGTTTCATGTGACCGTGCTTGGTCTTGAACTGTCTGAGTGGATGAGGATGGCTTTGAACTCATCCCATTCTCCAACTCCCAAGTTCTGGGATCATAGCATGTACCACCACCCCTGGCATGCATTGTGTTAAAGAACAAATCTTAAGCGTCTGCGTGTCTGCGTGTCTGCGTGTCTGCGTGTCTGCGTCTGCGTCTCTGTGTCTGCGTCTGCGCCTGCGTCTGCACCTGCACCTGCGCCTGTGCCTGTGCTTATAGTACTTGTGTACAGAGAGGCCTGAGGAAGCCAGAGGCGGCATTAGATCCCTGGAGCTGGTGTTCCAGGAGCTTGGGAACTGTCTAACTTGAGTACTTGGAACCGAATTCAGGTGCTCTGGAAGAGTACAAGCTCTCCTAACCACTAGTGGTCTCCCAGCCCCAAGGCTTTCTAAGACGACTTTGGTTTTTAGAGTTTTTTGGATTATACAGGAGATGCAGCTGTTTCAGGCCCTCCCCCATCCACACACACGTCTATGTGTCTATGTACAGTCTCCCGTGTCACCAGCATCCTCCACCAGGGTGATGCTTTGGAGAAGGCTGTTGGGCCTGCTGAACCTGTACTGCAACATCTCTGTAACCCAAAAACTCCAGTGTTCACAGCAGTATTTACTTCTAGTGTGTCTAGTGCTAAGTCCACCATTGTGAGCACACACATAGTAGTTCCAGAGTTTTTCAGTAGTTTAAATGAGCACCACTAACTTTTATTTATTTATTCTACTTTACGTATTTTTTTTTTTTTTTTTTTTTTTGAGGAATGCCCTTTTTTTTTTATATTTTTTTTTATTATTATTAACTTGAGTATTTCTTATATACATTTCGAGTGTTATTCCCTTTCCCGGTTTCCGGGCAAACATCCCCCTCCCCCCTCCCCTTCCTTATGGGTGTTCCCCTCCCAACCCTCCCCCCCTTGCTTCCCTCTCCCCAACAGTCTAGTTCACTGGGGGTTCAGTCTTAGCAGGACCCAGGACTTCCCCTTCCACTGGTGCTCTTACTAGGATATTCATTGCTACCTATGAGGTCAGAGTCCAGGGTCAGTCCATGTATAGTCTTTGCCCTTTTTGCCATTGACCTTGAGCACAGTCTCCTTTCTGTTCAGTGATGTATTACGGTAATAGCCAGATTTGTTTCCCACGGCTTCTGACGTACCGTAAATCTTCTAAGATTTGAAAATTCACGCAGTTTTAAGACACAGTGATCTTTTGCTAAAAGAGAAATTTGTGTACATTTCTGCACTTGGGAAAGTGAAGTATTGAATGGTGGGCTCCCTAGTGGTAATGAAGGACCCCCGGGGCTTTCAACATTGGGTGTTAAGTTATAACCCTGGGAAGTAAAATGATCTGATTTACCCAAAGTACTGTGTTTTTATCTACTTGCCAAATCTGAGGACGTGCTTGGATCCCACATGCTGGTACTCCAGGGCAGGCGGAGGGCAGGAATGGGTTTGCATTGCCTGCTTGATTGCACTGAGCTTTTGGACTTTAGGGAAGGCCCACCATGGGACATCCCCGCATGACTCCCTAGGAGTCTAGATGCAGGGAATGGTGCCGCCCTGATGTACTGTGGATGTTTGTCTGTCTGCACAAGGCTTGTCAGTTCCAGCATAGGCTTGTAAGAATGAATGCTTGATTGGAAAAAAGAAACCAGTCACAGGAAAGAGACGAACAGTGCACACAGAGAGACAGAGAAGCAATGCCAGGCCTTATAGTCAAGTGATCAGCACAGTGACTGGCCTGGTTCAGGACCTTTTGAATATTTCTCATTTCAGCAACAGAACAATCTTTGTTGGTCCAGAAAAAAAAGTTAAGGATAGAGATGTGGCCAGCTGGACATGGACGTGAATGGTAGGAATTGATTTTGAGAGATTGGGGAATCCTGCCTGTTCCTACAAGGACAGGGAAATTCCTCTTGCATTGAAAGTCTGACAGATAAGTCCCTTTGGGGGAGACCTGCAGATGCTTCCTTCAAGGTTGTGTCAGCCAACAGATTTTACCCTCAGTAATCTCTATGATGGTGATTTAAAACTTGGATTTTTTGTTTGTTTGTTTGGTTTGGATTTTGGTTTTTTAAGACAGGGTTTCTCTTTCTAGCCTTGGCTGTCCTGGAACCCACTCACTCTATAGACCAGGCTGGCTTCAAACTTTGAGACTCACCTGTCTCTGCCTCCTGGGTGCTGGGGTTAAAGGCATACACTCCCACCCCTGCAAATCTTTTTTTTTTTTTTTTTTTTTTTTTTTTTTTTTTAACCCAGGGCCTTTCCCCTCCTTGGCAAGCGCTCTACCACCGAGCTAAATCCCCCACCCCCATAAATAAATCTTTAAAACAAACAAAAAAAAGAGAAAAATATGCTTTTTTTTTTTTTTTTTTTTTTTTTGGTTTGTTTGTTTTTTTCTTTTCTTTTCTTTTTTTTTTTTTCCGGAGCTGGGGACCAACCCAGGGCCTTGTGCCTGCTAGGCAAGTGCTCTACCACTGAGCTAAATCCCCAACCCTGTTTTTGTTTTTTTTTTAAAGACTTATTTATTTTATGTATATGAGTATGCTGTCACTGACACACAGAAGAGGGCATCGGATCCTGTTATAGATGGGTGTGAGCCACCATGTGGTTGCTGGGAATTGAACTCAGAACCTCTGGGAGAGCAGCCAGTGCTCTTAACTATTGAGCCATCTCTCCAACCCAAATCTTGAAATCTTTATTGTGAATCAGTTAGAACTTTGGATGTTTTGTTCTTTCTTTTGTTAGTTCTCTCATTTTGTGACCCCCTTCAAACAATACCTGAACACACTGAGAGGGGGCCAGGCGTCTGCTAGGTAAAAAAAGGTGTAATGGTGAACATAGAAGCCGTCCTCTGCCCTCTGATGGCTATAGACAACTATCCTTTCCACAGAGCATGATGGGAGAAGTGACCAGGGAAGGACAGGATGTCACGGGATCAAAAGTTCACTTGATGAGGGTTTTGGGCTCACTGAGTGGTGTATATTTTTGTAGGCGTCCCTGACTTTGTGTCATTCAGCTAAGAGTGATCCAAAATAGCAACGCTGACGCGTGGAAGAAAGGAGCCCATTTGAGCTCTAAGTGGCCTCTGGTCACCAACTGCAGCCAAGCAGCCCTGCACCTACCCAGTCGCCGCTGACTCGAGATCAAGCTCTGCTTCTCCAGCCAGATTGTGCAGGCACAGTGGGCACTACTGAAGGTTTTGACTGGAACATTCTGGGACTGAAAAAAGACATCTTTCCAATTCTTACTAATGTCTTTCCCTCTGTTCGTTCGTTTGTTTCTTTATTGTTTTGGTTTTCAAGACAGGGCTTCTCTGTGTAGCTCTAGGTGTCCTGGAAGTTACTCTGTAGATCAGGCTGGCCTCGAACCCAGAGATCCACCTGCCTTAGTCTCTGAAGTGCTGAGATTAAAGCATTCCACCACCACCTGGCTTCCTCTCAGTTTTTATTCTGAAACATAAAATGTGTGAGGGAAAAAGGCAGAGAGAGAACACTGCTTGTGGGGTAAACAGAGAGTAAGGGCCCAGGTATCTGTCCCCCACCACTGTGGCCCAGCAGTAACTTCATCCTGAATAATCTCGTGTTTAGTGTGTTTTGTCCTTTTCTTTTAAAAGGTCACATGAGTGCTTGTCTTAGGAGGGAATATTAGCCCATCACTGAGTACCAACAAAATCAAGGAAAGATGGGTCAGAGAGCAGTTCCTAAGTAGATGGATTTGTACTCATCATAAGAGACCAGACTGACAACTTCAAAGTCCTTGGGGCACAGGATGGGGGGAGGGCGGTCGGAGGTGGGGTAATTGTGGATTAAAGCCTTCTTTCAACAAGGAAAACCTTAACAGGATCCTTTCTGTAACACTTAAGGTTGAAAGTGGACCCATAGTAGCAGGGGGAGGCTGCCTCAACCAAATGCACTCTCGGGCTCATTGTCTGCCTGGGCTGTGGGAGTGTTTTATTTACTCACAACTGTGCTATTCCAGTGTATTTCCAGCGATTTTACAAGTTTGAATTTGTTTGGAGTAACAAGGTCATTGGGTCGCCTCACTCACTTCCTGTTACGTTCATAATTCAGAGTATCGGAACAGGCTATGTCAGGAAATGACCTCCTGGACAAGCCGTGTTTGACTAACCGAGCATGAATTTGCTTCAGGCTGGGTGGTGTGGCACTTGCGCCTGTGGACTCAGCTAGATAGATTGCCAGGTCAGAGTCAGCCAGACCAGCTGCCAGACCAAAGAAACACAACCTTGTTTCTTTGTTGTTTCATACTGTTTTCCTTTTGATCTTTCCTAACATGTCCTGGCTTTCCATCTAAAGTATAGGCACATCAAGGTGGGCATCATTGTAGAAATGACCTTGCTCCGTTGTTTCTTCCTGTCAGGTATTTTCTAGGTGTCTTTCAGTCTGAGGCAGGCTCCGTGCTCTTTGTTGTCAAAGTCACTGCTCAAAGGTAAATTGGTAGTTTTAGAAGTCCTATTCTCCAGGGCTCAGTAACTGAAGAGTTCTTTCCAGGTTGTTTATTTGTTTTCTTGACCTTTAAGCTCTAGCATAACTCAGCAAAGTTTTCTACTTCTTGCTAAACCAAGGGGGAGAAAATGTGCCGATGCCATTACTGTGTCTGAGTTTATGTGAGCCTTGGATGTAAGTTCATGGAGTATGGAAACACTTGATAAGCATTTCATCTTTTTATTCATTTCATTTTTGTTTTATTTGTAGGCCTGATGTCAACAGAAAAAAATCATTTTAAAGTGTTTTGGGGCTCAAACTTAATGCAATGTGTCCTAGTTTTCTGTTTGTTTTATTTCTTTCTTTCCTCCCTCCTCTTCCTCCTCTTCTTCCTCCTCTCCTTCCTTTTCCTCCTTCTCCTTTTTTTCCCTTTCCTGTAATAAATACTATGACCCAAACAGTGCACCATAAAAGGGAAATCTGTTAGGGACTCAAAGCAGGAAGTGACGCAGAAGCCATGGAGAAAGTCTGATTACTGCATGCTCTCCAGGCTCCCTTTCAGCTACTTCTCTTCTGCCTGAGGTGGGTTGGCCCCTCCCACATTGATCATTAATCAAGAAAATGTCCCTCAGGCTTGCCTATAGGCCAACTTGATGAAGGCATTTCCTCACTTGAGGTTCCTTCTTAGATGACTGTAATTTGTGTCAAGTTCACAAAAAACTTACCAACATACGTTGCAGCAGTCACTTTGCTTCCCTTAATTTTCTTTTTCACTCTTATGTTTTTTACTTACATTTTACTTATGTGTCTGTGCTTGCAGAAACATTAATATTTTCCTGACAAGCTGGCTCGTAGTTCATCTGCTTTTGTTCCTCTAGGACTGGGAAGCTCATTGTACAGCTCATACTGCATCCTTATATGTTGTATAGTTGAGAAATTATATATTTTGAACTCATGGTTTCAGCATTCTTTCCCACAGCCTTAAGGGTTGTCCTGAAGGTCATAGTGTTCTACCATTTCGCTGAGACATAGACACACCCTCACCTTCCGGACTCATGCTGTCTTTGATTTTCATGGAGTCATTAACCTTGGCAAAGAGGACAATCCTTGAAGGAGGACCATGAAAATATGTATACTGTTATACAAACAAGCCATATGCCCACAACAACCATTGACACTCATGGAGGCCCACGCACTCTGGCTCTGTTCCAGGGGCAGGAAACCATGTCATACTGTCTCTTAAATGGCTAAGCCAACTTGGAACTCTGGGTATGGAACTCGGTCATCAGGTTTGTACAATAAGCATCTTGACTCTCTGAGCTATCTAGCCTCAACTTTTATTTCCTCATTATCTTGAGAAGTATCAGATTTCCACATTTTTTGGTACATCATTATTTTTGGTTGACCTTCCCCACTATCTTCTCTCCCATCCTCTGCCTCCCCCTACACCCCTATCTTAACTCGTCTGTGTTTATAGCATATCTGTTCTATTCTCCTTCCCTTCCCAAATTAAAGAATCTCTTTTTCCCTCCCACAAGCCCTTTTAAGTCTCCTTGGTTCTGTGCACACTTCACCTAAATGCACATAAAGAAAATCAGAAGCTAGAATCTGCATATAAGGAAGAATACATGGTTTGTCTTTCTGAGCTTGGGTTACCTCACTTCATGTGTTTTCCAGTTCTACGTATTTCTTACACGTCATAATTTCAGGTTCTTTACAGCTGAATAAAGTCCATTGTGCATACTTACATTGCATTACCCATTCAGCAGTTGGTGGACATCTAAGATAATAGCCACTTTTTACCATGATCCCATAATTACAAATTCTAGATCTGAAAGGAATCCGTTTGATTTTTTTTCACATTGGGATTTCAGCCTTGGTGACTTGGAATGTAGCTTAGCACAGTTCTTTCTGTGTCTTGGTGCTCTTCACATCTGCATGTGCAGACATTATAATTAGACCCTGAGAACTCTCTTTTATGACTCTGAAGCCGAGCTGTCTGAATCCACAATAATTTAACTGTGATCTTCCACTATAATAATTATGGGGGGGGGGCAGGACAAAGCAAGCCATTCCTAATTGTTTAAGAAACCAATGAACCCACCCTTTGCTTGGGCTACATGGAATGTAACCTTAGAGGGACACCTGCTTTTTAGCTTCTCTCTTTGCTCACACAGGAGACCATTTCTAACAAAGGTGCCATTCCCACTCATTGTAGAATGTCAGAAACAACAATTGCAGCGTGCTTGTGTAAAAGCACATTGGATTCTATACTCTGCCATTGCATGGAAACCATGCGCAGGCTTAAGCAAGAGAGACTGTCGCAGTGTGCTTGGTAAAAGCTGTTTGTTGCTCTTGCATAGAAACCACTTACAGATTGAACTTGTGTTTGAAGAGGTGCGTCAGGTCTCAAACTGGAGCCATGATCCAAAGGAACAGGTGCCTTTGAGGAAGCTGTTTATTGGTGTCTTAAGCTTTACAACCACAGATAATAGTTTAAAAGAACATTCTGAGAATGAGAAACGTTAACAGGTTGTGTGGAGATGAGAGACCTTCAACAAAACACTCCAGGGACTCTGGTTTTGTGACTTGCTCCTGTGTTGAAGAGGTGGATGTAACATGTGCCCAGCCACACAAACTTGATGGTTGTGGTAGAATGGGGGAGCCTTTTCTAGAGAGTCCGTAAAGACGATTTTGGTGGTATTAAAGAAGAACCTGAAGACTATAATCTGAGAGACCACTTTGAAAAAGTAAGGCAGGTTGAAACCATCCAAGTTCTGGAAGTCGGACAGAGTGGGAAAAAGAGGATTTGCTTTTGTAGCTTTTGACGATTGTGACACAATTAATGACATTGTTGTTCAGGAATACCACAGTGGTCAGTGAGCCTAACTGTGATGTGAGAAGGGCCGTTTCTAAACAAGTGATGCATCTGCTGACACAGAGAGGTCTCTCAATGGATGTAATCGTGAAGAAGAGGTGCAGTCTGCTGGAGCATAGAGAGGGTGGGGAGGTGGATATGGCAACTTATGGGTCATGGAGGAAACTTTGGAAGCAGTTTTGGTCTTGGTGGAATCTTTGGTAGAAGAGGAGGCGATTGGTGGCCGCAGAGGTAGTTAGAGAAGTGGTGATGGTGGATATAAAGGACTTGAAGGTGACGGTGGTAACTGTGCTGGTGGTTATGGTTACAGTAGTAGAGGAGACTATGGTGGTGGACAGGATATGGAGACTAAGGTGGTGGAGGAGAAGAGGAGGATATGATGGTTATAATGAAGGAGGAAACTGTGGTGGAGGTAACTGTGGTGGTGGTAGGAACTGTAATGACTTTGGAAACTAGAGTGGATACGAGCATCTAAACATGGATCCATGGATGAGGGCAGTGTTAGGATGCTTAAGATAGTCTGCATGGGGGTAGCTGCTGATCCGTGGTGGACATGGTAGATATGGAAGCATAAGGTTTAACAAGCAGCAGAAAATGGCTACAGAAGGGAGGGCGGGTTTGTCAGGAAAGCTCTAGGTTACTCTGAGACAGTCATCTTCAATACTTTAGAGGAACTGTAAAAACTTGCCACGGAAGGAGCAAGGGTCCATAGCCAGGAAGCCCTTCTTGTTCAGGACTGTCACAGCACGGTTTGCAAAAGCGCAGCTGTGTATTAATGCAGTGTAGGGTCAATTAGGTGTACATGCCAAGGTCTTTTACCTGTTGTAGCTTTTCTTTTCATTACATCAGGTATGTGGCCCCGTAAATTGTAGTGGTACCAGGAATTAAAAAAAAAATAGGAAATTTTTTAGCTTAAATGAAAGAAAACACATGGACGTTTAAGCCAGAAGAACTGCTGCAGTGTGCTGGGTAAGAACAGGATGAACTCCAGCTGCTGTAGCAAGCAAGAGTTTCTTCCCCCGAGGCTTCCTCTTGAGATAGCTATGCCGAGCATTTGACACAGTTCCTTCCCTGTATCTCTCTTCATCCTGGGGCTCTGAGACACTCCCAGGCTTGTCCTCCTTGGTGCTCTCCGTGCGTAGATACATTCCTAGCTTCGGAGTGGATACTGCTGCACGTTTCAATGAGTTTGGAGAGGTGGGGCTAACCCACCTCAAGGGATGTGAGGGCTGGCCTGATTGTGGGTCTTGTAGGGAGCCCTGAAGACTCAAGCAGAGCAGTGATAAGATCTTACCTTTGCTTTTAAACAGAACCTTCCTGACCTCTCTGTGGAACACGTGTAGTTAAGTGAGTAGGGTGGAGTAAAGACACTAGTTAGGAGGCCATTGAAGTCCTCTATGTGAAAATGCTGGCTTAGACCAAGACTAGCACTGAATCCCAGAGAGATTTCAACTGTCAAAGAATGGGGAATGTGGTTTTTAGACAGCTTTGGAACTTGTGAGAAAAAGGAGTCAGGACCACTCTGGGTCAGCCTTGCCACTGACTGCCACAGAAGTTAATGGAAAGCCAAGCTGCTATACAAGAATGAGGGGATTGGTTTGGGCATTTCAAGTTTGTGTGTTCTGAGCGATCACTTTTAGGAGCCCCGAAGCGAGATGAAGTCACAGAGAGGAACGCTAAGTGCACATGGGTCAGAGTGTCCTGGGGCTTAGAGATGAGGAAAGCTGGGAAGGAGCGGGCAGTGAGATAAGAGAATTCAGGAGAAAAACCTTCCACAACCAGACTATAAGATGCTAAGGAGCAGGAATGAACTCCATCTGATAAGAGTCAGACCCTAACCGTTGATTAACCACGTGAAGGTAGTGTCATTCCTTAGCAAGAATGCATTGGTTGGAGGAGTGGGGATGTGAATCTGAGGTGGGTTTCTTCATGAGAGAAAGGTATACATTGGACATTGGGACTGTCTGGGGTTAGAATTCATTGTCTGCTCTAAGGGTTGTGTGTTCAAATTAACTGGTGATAAGGTGTTTCAGAATAACTTTACTCACCAGCTTGAAGTAATGAAATCAGGCCCATCTTACATAGACTGCTGAGAACCTTTTTAACTATCTGACTAGGCTTTTTCTCAAAACTCTTGACTTTAAACTCTGCCACCTGGCTCTCACTGTGTAGGCCAGGCTTCTCATCGCCCTGCTGTAGGCTCGCAGTGGGGGGATCTCAGGCCTGTGACCTTACAAGTGGGCTGAGAGACAAGGCTCTAACTTAACAAAACTCCTGAAGAAGCTTTGTTGCAGTTCTCACCATCTGAGGAAAAATGTGTCAAAACCAAGTGGAGTAAGCCACCGCAGCAAGTTATAATCCTGCAGGGAGCTGGTTAACTGCTCTGTCTTGTGCTTTGTCACGGGTTCTGAAACCCAGGTCCCCAGGGCGGCTTTCCTGCCTGCCCACAACGGCAAGGAACGTCTTTTGTTTGCTCCTAGTCTCAAAGAAAGGCTTATTTTGAGGTCTGGACCACAAATAATAATCCATTGTTCCCTATAATAATCCACCCTCACTGAGTAGAAAAAAATTTCCCTGATGCAGTGTGGCTATCGGTTTATTTAAAAGAATAGCCAAAGTGCCCATTATATTCTGAGAATAAACATTTGCAAGATGATTGGGAGGAATGAGGAGGTGCTCTTATTCTTCCTGGCTGGAGTCACAGTCAAACCCTCGGGGAGAAAATGACTGTCGTCCGGTGACAGTGCTGGTCTGTTCATTCTGAGGGTATTTGAACACAGCAGGTATTTATTCCAAACTGTTTCTTATAAGAATACCTTATTTTGCAGATGGGTGTTTTTAAGTTAATGGTTTCAGGGCAAATGCATTTAGCCTGTGAACATGCCTCTGTTCTGAATGCAGACGGTCTTACTGAGGCTGCCTCCTCTAACTGCCCTGCCCTGGCCTCTGATTACAGAGAGGGGTGGGGGAAGAGCTATTTTAAAATTGCAGAACGGTAGACACATTTTAATTGGCATTTCCTGGTCTTAAGCTAAGAAAACAACGTAGAAGGTAAAATGCGAACTTAAACCAACCAGTGTGATCAGCGCTGTCTAGAGTCCCCATGTCCCTAGCACAGGGACATTTTAAAGGAGGTAAGATTTCTCTCAGAAAACTGAATAATTTATACATTTTCCTGCCTTGAGTCCTCTCTAGGAAGAGTGTCAGTTAAGTGTGTCTTAGATTAGTTTAACTTCGTTTAAATTTAAGTATTGCTTCAAATATAAATGTGAGTAGAGCTTAATGCAGTGACAATGGCAGTATATCAGATGAGTATAAAAACTTCTTTAAGAAATAAAAATAAGACATTCATGTTATAGCAAACAGTCCACCAGGGAAATCCCAAGAAGCCCCCCCGCCCCATTGTTTTCTGTTCTGGAACTCACTTTCTAGATCAGGCTGCTTTCAAACGCACAGAGATCTGCCTGCCTCTGCCTCCTGAGTTTGAGGATTAAGGGTCTGCACCACCATGCCCAACTACCCAAGAAGGCAAGTGGTTGAATGCTAGAATCTGTGGAACAGCGGGAGTGTTTCCCATTGCATTTGTTACTTTCCTGTGGCTGTGTGGAAACTTATCTACAGTGTGACTCCAGCTATCCAATGCTGGGAAGGAGACGGAAATCTAGAGACAGTAAAAGGCCAGTGTTTCCAGGATCTTGAGGCCGTTTCTTAATCAGAGGCACTCAGAGGTGTTTAGGAGAGTGGACTTTTATATGTGATTCCTTAGTGAGGGTTATATGTTGCTACACTCATTGTTAAAATCCACAGGACTTAGAAAAAAGCCTTTACAAGAATGAACCCTAATGTAAACTAGGGACCTTAGTTAACAGTAATGTAGCAATATGTTTATAATTGAGACAAATGTACCACACTGATGCCAGATGTTAGTAACAGGGCGACCGGAAGGGAAGAGGGGGATGCAGTTTGTGGCAGCTCTACACTTTGCCTGCAGGTCTCTAAACATGAGACTGTGTTTACTGTTTGTTCTTGCCTTTTAATTATTTTTAAGACATTTATTTTGCTTTATTTGTATGAGAATTGGGCCCAGGTTCTCTACAAGAGCACCAAGCCCTCCTAACTGTTGAGCCATCTTTCCAGCCCCCAAAAAGGACTTTTACCCCCAAACAGAGTCTTACTATGTCTTTCCAGCTAACCTGGAACTTACTGTGTAAGCAAGGGTGTCCTCTGACTCACAAAGATCTGACTGCCTCTGCTTCTGCCTCTGCCTCTGCCTCTGCTTCTGCTTCTACCTCTGCCTCTCTGCCTCTGCCTCTCTTCCTCTGCCTCTCTCTCTGCCGCCTCTGCCTCTCTCTCTTCTGCCTCTGCCTCTCTGCTTCTGTCTCTGCCTCTCTGCTTCTGCCTCAGTCTCTGCTCTATGCCTCTCTTATGCCTCTCTCTCTCTGCCTCTGCCTATGACTCTCTGCCTCTGCCTCTCTGCCTCTGCCTCTCTCTCTCTCTTCTGTCTCTGCCTCTGCCTCTGCATCTCTGCCTCTGCCTCTGCCTCTACGTCTCTCCGCCTGCACCTCTATGCCTCTCCCTCTCCCTCTCTCCCTGTGCCTCTGTCTCTGTCTCTCTGCCTCTCTCCCTCTGCCTCTGCCTCTCTGCCTCTCTGCCTCTCTGCCTCTCTGCCTCTCTGCCCTGCCTCTGCCTCTGCCTCTGCCTCTGCCTCTGCCTCTGCCTCTGCCTCTGCCTCTGCCTCTGCCTCTGCCTCTGCCTCTGCCTGAGTGCTAGGATTAAAGGCATTTGCTACCATAGCCAAATTAGTGAAAAATATTTAATTAATAAAAACTCAAAACTAACCAAGTCTGTCTGTAGCCCAGAGCAGGAGGAGTCTGAATCCAAGGCCAGCTTGGGTTACCTAATTGAGACTTTGTCTCCAAATAGGACATCTCCCAAATGAGTAAAAACCAACCAACCAAACAACAAACAAATGAACAGCCAGACAGTGACAATTACTCTGAAGAAACCCAGTGAGATCTCTTTCTTTGGTAAATACGTACAGTGGTATTTCTGCCAAATCCTGCTCTTAAACTTTGCTTTTTGTTTTGTTTTGTTTTGTCTTCAGTGACAGCTAGAATATCAGCCTTGGAGGTACATACTCCTAAAGAAATCTTCGTGGTGAATGGGACACAAGGGAAGCTGACGTGCACGTTTGACTCTCCTAATACAACTGGGTGGTTGACCACGGTCTCCTGGAGCTTCCAGCCAGATGGCACCGACAGCGCCGTGTCGGTAAGGACCACGCCCCTCACCTATTCAGCCTCCCTCCTCTTCCGCCCGTGTTTATGGTTTCTCCTAACTGCTCTGTTGCTCTCCTGTGAACAGTGATCCACTCAGCATCCATCTCTGAAATGAGATCCGTCAAGGCTCGCTCTTCTCTGGCTTCAGAATGTTCCAGAATTAAGAGTTGCTCTGCATCTCTTAATGCAGCTTATTTCCTTGTCTTTTTAATTATCTCCCTTTCCATGTGGTCATTGTTGTCCCGTGTGTTATGTCCCCCTCACCCCACTTCTGTCCATCAGATCCCATTTGGAATTGTCCACTTCCTCAGAACACTTTCTGTTGGAACAAGTTTTATCCTGCACCCTTTCAGCTTACATTTGCCCCATTTTTAATTTCTATTTATGTTATGACATCTGTCTATAGCTGTCTGTCTTTGCTCTTCCCAGGGCGTAATGAGAATACACCTGGCATGTAGTTCCAGGATGCTGACGGACACAGCAGAAGGGAAGTGCTGAGTTTGCACAGAACATGTATTAGTGTTATTTTCTCCTTGTTGCTGTGATAAAATAATGACCAAGGCAACTTGAAGGAGAAAGTTTTTTATTTTGACTCATAATTCAATAGCATAATCCACTATGGAGGGAAGACATCATGACAGCTGAGCTAGACATAGCTGGTGACATCATGGTGACAGGAGGGAAGCAGAGGGTGACAAATGCAAACTCAGATCACTTTCTCCTTTTTATATTGCCAATCCCAGCCTAGGGAATGATACCAACCACAGTGGGCAAGTCTTCCCATATCAGTTAACTAAGTCAAAGTGATAATCTCCCATAGGCATGCTCAGAAACCCATCTTCCAGGTCTTTTTAGATTTCATGAATAATTGAGGTTAATCATCACAGAAAATCAGTTACCAGCTAGAAGCTAGTTATGTAGTGGGTTCTTGTTAGACATGGACCAACTGTTCCCATTCACTAATCCCAGCACTTGGGAGGCAAAAGCAGGGGGATCTCTGAGTTTGAGTCCAGCCTGGTCTACAAAGTGGGTTCTAGAATGGCCAGGGCTCCCCCGCCCCTCAAAAAAACCCCAGAATGGTGATTCTTCTTTAGCTGATGAGTAGGTGATTTGAATGGGTTCCCCAAATGCTGTCCCCTAAGCCTGTTTGGAGATCTTTAGGTGAGGTTAGGTGAAGTGGTGAAAGTAGGGTTCCCATGATGCACTAGTGACTAGAAGCAGAGATATTTGCCCTAGAATAAATGTTCCATTTTCCCATATGATGGATACCCTCTGCCATGTTCTGATGCAGCAAGATGCTCCACGGTGCTGACACTGGCTCTCCTGCTGCGCGAAGTCAGGTTCCACACTTGAGCAACACTGAACTGAGTTTTCTTCTCCTCACTTTCCTGTCTCTGTTCTTTGACGGTAGCTGTGCTCTTTGAAGTGGCTCTGCGAGATTCAGTTGTAATTGTTCTGCCTTCTCCAGTGTTATCTTTAGAGATAAGAACCTTTGTTGCCGCCCTCCTGAGTCTGGTCCCTGGCTTGGCACAGAGTACCAGTTCCTTCTACGGTGCGATGTGTGTGGCTGGTTCAGAGTGCAAGTTAGGGAATATTTGGAGATGATAATGGAATGGAAAACTAGATTATTTTAAAAAATCTCCTTTATTAGCTTGAAAATTTATTTTTTATTTCCTTGTTGAAGATGGGGGAAGGAGGGAGGGAGGAAGGAAGACAGCAGCTGACTTTGAGCAGGCAAAATATAACCAACCAGGATCGATGTTAAATAACAGAAATCACATGGGATTCGAAATCAAAGCTGGGTTTAAATTCCATCTCCAGGGCCTGTGACCTTAAGCAGGTCACTGAGGTTTTCTGAGCTTCCAGTTCCTCATCTGTGACATTCAGGGCATGCACAGGGGGGGTCAAGCTTAGTGAAATCAGATAGGACTTGAAGAGAAAACAGAGAACGTGGGTTGTATGTGCAGTAGTTGACTGTTAGGATCCACATTGCATAGGAAGGGCAGGGGCAGGGTGGATGACTACAAGGTTTATGGTGAACAACAGATTTCTAAGCCCATTGCTGTGCTGTAATAAAATGGCAAGGATTGGGTAATTTATAAGGAACATAGATTTGTGTCTTACAGATCCGGAGTCTGAAAAGCTGAAGACCAACGAACCCAGCATTTGGCAAGGGCTTTCTTGTTGTGTCATCCCAGAGTGGAAGCCAGAAAGACAAGAGAGTAAAGGCCCTTTGCCAAACCCTTGTTGATTCGCTTGTCTTCCTGTGGGAATCTTTTGAAAGAGAAGCTGAGAGTGCAGCGCCGCTGTCACCGGACGATGGGGATTTGTGCCTCTGAGAGTAGCTCATGAGTTCTTGTTTTCTTATTGCAGTTTTTCCACTACTCACAAGGACAAGTGTACATTGGGGATTATCCACCGTTTAAAGACCGAGTCACCTGGGCTGGGGACCTTGACAAGAAAGATGCATCGATCAATATAGAAAACATTCAGGCTGTTCACAATGGCACCTATATCTGCGATGTCAAAAACCCTCCTGACATTGTTGTGCGGCCTGGGCAGATTAGGCTCCACGTGGTGGAAATAGGTAACTTCCCACAGTGGCTGATAGATGGACAGACGGACGGACAGACGGACGGACGGACGGATGGATGGACGGATGGATGGATGGACGGATGGACGGATGGATGGTCTGCTTTGTTGTGGTCCACAGTGGCTGATGTGATAGATGGACGGATGTCTGCTTTGTTGGGGTTCACAATGACTGATGGATGGATGGACAGATGTCTTCTTTGTTGTGGTCCACAGTGGCTGATGGATGGATGGACAGATGTCTGCTTTGTTTTGGTCCACAGTGGCTGATGGATGGATGGACGGATGGTTTGCTTTGTTGGGGTTCACAGTGGCTGAATGAGGGATGGACAGATGTCTGCTTTGTTGGGGTTCACAGTGGCTGATGGATGGACAGATGGTCTTTTTTGCTGTAGTTAGCTGGAGAATTATGTTTCAAGGTGCATTTGGAAGGAAGATTTTTTTAAATTTACTTTCGTGGGTGTTGTAGATCAAACCCCAGCCTTACAAATGCTGGCCAGTTACTTTACTAATGAGCCCTATCCCCAAGTCCTGCAGGAAAGGTTTTGCCTTTCAGCTATGCTTCCCAGCTCTGCGGACACTCAAGGCTCAGCCTGGCGGAGCTGATGGCTGAGAACTGCTCAGTCAGTTCAGAGCTGGCTCCCTTTCCCATGCCTCTATCTGGAGCCTGGGGCTGACTTCAGACATAATAATGTCTTGGTCTTCACGCCAAGAAAGCCCAAATTTACTCTGGCTAGATGGGGTGGGCCATGGGGAAAGGAGAGTAGTGAGGCTATCTTGATACTGTCTGAGGTGATATTTAATATCGTTCATCACAACACAGTATTTTCTTCCCTTGTCTGAGGGTGTGCAGGGAATGCAGGTTTCAATGCCTCTCCTTGTGGCAGTTTTTAGCTGGAGAGTCAATTGTGAGCGTTCGCATCTCCAGATTTTCTTTGACTGCAGAATGTGAAGCTGGGTTGTGGGTAGAGAAATGCCCAGCTGTCTAGGTCATTTTCAACCTAGATGCCAGGGGCATTGCCAGCTGTGGGTCATCATTAGATGCTGCTCTAACAGAGGCTAAAGAAGATAACTGCCACGGGGAGACTTTTGCTCATTAAATTCATGAGATCCCGTCTCTTCTCTCTGTGGTCCTGTTCCTGACCCTTGCCCTGTTCTCTCCTCTAGACAACCTGCTGGTGTTCCTGGTTTGGGTGGTGGTGGGCACTGTCACTGCTGTGGTCCTTGGGCTCACTCTACTCATCAGCTTGGTCCTGGTCGTCCTCTACAGACGGAAGCATTCGAAGCGGGATTACACCGGGTAAGAACTGCTTCCTTGGAGGAAAGGGTTGGGGAGAAGAAACCGGGATAGAAACTTACTCTTTATGGAGAAAGCGCTGCAAGGAATTAACCTGCGGTTCGCTCCTCGGTCGGGCTCCAGCAGTCCTCCGGGCTGGGTTATGAGGAAGCAGACGTGAGTGGCTTGCTGTTGGTTAGCATAGGATGCCAGTGTCTGTTCTGTTGTTTCCTTCCAAGGTTTGGGGAAATGAATGGCTCAGCAGTCAGATGCTGAGTTCCCATGCCGTCCACTCGTCAGTTAGAATTCTTAAGCCAGACATCACTTACTCAGTTTAAGTAATGCTTCAGACGGTTTAAGGGTTTGATTTTGCCAGGCATGGTGGCACATGCCTGTAATTCTAGTACTTGGGAAATAGTTCAAGGTCATACTTGGCCTCACAGTAGGTTTGAGGCCAGCCTCACAAGACCTTGTTTTACAATAACAACAGGGTCTGGCACGATAGTTCGGCGGGTCGCCCCTAATGACTGGAGTTTAATACTGAAGCCCATATGGTAGGAAGGAACTAACCCCTGACAAGTTTTCCTTTGATCCTCTATTTGCATACCATGGTACACATGTGTGTATCCCCCTCAAATTAAAACGAGAAAAGGTTAAAGATAGTTTAATTGCAGTATGTTGCTATTAATTCATAAGGGCCTTCCTTTTGCTTGCTTATATAAAACACCACTGGAGACGCTCTGCTAGTGAATGGCTCTCCTAGCCCTGTGTCCTGCGCGACTTCTCTCTGCTGTAGTTCCCACCCCACTACAGCATGAGCAGCTTTATCACTTTGCTTTTTGCTGGTTGCATGCGCTGGGAGATTAAGAGCTAAGAAGAGCTAACGTCATAGCACAAGAGGAAGAAAGAAGACATGGCTTTGTTATGGTGTCTCGCCAGGGATGTCTGAGTGTAGGGGTTGTGTCTAACTTCAAGACCTTCTCTTTTCTCACTCCAGCTGGAAAGCTGACCCAATATAAGATGTAGCACCCATGGGTAAGATTGGGGGGTGAGGCTGGTTTCAAGTCGGTATAGCATGCACAGTGTCACACAGGCATAAGCTAACTTGAGTCATCCTAGAGGGACTGTGGTTAGAGAGGATCGCATGCCCGGATGACGGGGAGTTTTGCTGATCTAGAGTCCTTGGAAGTGCTGTGTTTAAACAAGTCTGCGTGCTCTGATTCGGGTACTGCCTGCTTGGAATGCTTCTGTTCTGCTGTGTATTGCTCCTTTGCATGAGTGTTTGGTGATTAAATCCAGCAGAATGGATGGTTCTCAGCATGAGGCTAGGCTAAGGTAGTAATGCTTCAGACGGTAGTGCTTGCTTGGGGTTAATAAAGTGGGTAGGAAGATTTCCCTCAGGTCCTGCCTACAGGGCACCATGGTTGCTGCTGTTCTTACCCCTCCCCCCATTTCTTGCTTTTCTTCCTTGGTATGCTGGGGCCAGGTCCTGGTTAGCTTCCCTTTTTAAGATGACATAGAAGATACATTGTTACTTAGAAGATACAGAAGGCACTGTAACGGGCTGAGTCTCCTCTTCTACTCCCACTAGACACATGGTAACCGATCCCACTGCCTGTTACTTGTTAATAGTGTGTGTACATGTTCAGCCCATTCCCTTTGTTGGCACTAACCAGCTAGCTCTGTGCTAACCCAACAGCTATTATGGCTTGTTCAAGAATATGTCCTTTGACTATACTGAAAACATAAAACATAACATCTGGATGAAGTTAGGTTCATCTGAGTGTGTGTGTGTGTATGTGTGTGTGTTTGTATATGTGTGAGATTCTTGTACATGAACTTTATTGTCAATGATTAAGACCTTCTTTGTATAGAATAATCGATCAGTTTGGCTTAGGGCATAGCTTCCCATCCAGAGAAGGCCATTCACAAAGTGCCCAGGATGCTTTAGCCTTAGTCATGACACTGAATGTAGTCCCCTCCAGACTCTTTATTTCTTAAGCACTAATGACAGCCCTAATGACCTGCTTCTTGGTGTTCAGTTTTCCTGATTTATTCATGAGGTGGCACTTGTTAGAGATGTTCCTATGTCTCTCACAGAGTTCAGTCCATGGAACATTCCAGAGTTTGTGGGTCATGACTTCCTGACTGATGGGTTTTGAGGCTTTTGTTTTTATTGGTTTTGTTTGGTCGTAATGTTGATAGGGAAACAAACTATGGGGACGGAAGACTGGAGGGAGCAAGGGACTGCTGTTTTGGCTCTGGATGCCGACCTGTAATTTTGAAATTCATCCAGAAGACACTTTCCCGTGTGGAGGACTAAAGATTTTGGCCATTAAGCAAGTGGAACTTATCACTTTGAACATTTATCCCAAAGCAGGGTGGATGGCAGGAGAGAAGATAGTGTCACAGACACAGACAGAAAGAATCACATTGTCTCCCCACACAGACGGAATCACAGAGTCGCCCCTCCCCCTCAGCAACATGCTGATTGGTTGAGAAGGATGCAGGGGTTTCAGGAGTGGGAAGCATTTGTCAGCTGTTGGTTGTCTGTAGACCCACGGTTCTGTTTCCGGTCGTTTTGCTTTTGTGCATCTGTTGCCATCACGTCATTATATTTTTGTTTCCATTTATTGTAATTTTTTGTTTTTACATTTGTTCTTCAAATCGTCACTTCATCAGCTGCAGTACCTCAGAGCGTTTGTCACCAGTTAAGCAGGCTCCACGGAAGTGTCCCTCCGACACAGAGGGTCTAGTAAAGAGTCCGCCTTCCGCCGGATCTCACCAGGTAACAGCTGATGGCACTCTGCTCTAAGGTTTGGTACACTATAACTTATTGGGTATGAAGGCAAATTCTGCACCGTGATAGAACCCACGCAGACAGAGAAAGGGAGGAAGATGGAGGAATTAAAGGGGTGGTCAAGACGACAAAAAAAGCGTGTAACAAAGAATTGATCTCAGTAAAGTTTTCCACCAAACCACCATTTACTAAAATGTGGCTCCTTTGACCCAAGTAGCAAGTGACTTTGTCAGCTGTAAAGCATTCTTCAGTTGCCCACGGAAATAAAGTTTAGGAAACCATAATCTAAAGAAACTCTGTAAGAACTGATGGGGGGGGGGGGCTGGAGAGATGGCTCAGCCGGTTAAGAGCACCCGACTGCTCTTCCAGAGGTCATGAGTTCAACTCCCAGCAACCACATGGTGGCTCACAACCATCTGTAAAGAGATCCGATGCCCTCTTCTGGTGTGTCTGAAGACAGTTACAGTGTACTTATATGTAATAAATGAATAAATCTTTTTTTTTCTTTTTTTCTTTTTTTTTTTTTTTTTTTTCCGGAGCTGGGGACCGAACCCAGGGCCTTGCGCTCACTAGGCAAGCGCTCTACCGCTGAGCTAAATCCCCAACCCATAAATGAATAAATCTTAAAAAAAAAAAAAAGAACTGATCGGGGAAGGGCTGGGGCAATAGTTAATTCATTTGGTAAAGTTCTTGCAAGAAGACCTGGGCTCAGTTCTCAGAACCCACATAAAGGGAGACTTGCGCTTAAAATCACAGTGCTGGAGAGGTAAGGGCGATGGACTCCTTAAGCTCACTGGGCAGATTACCCACCACCCCGGAAGTTAGGAGGGAAAGTTGGTGTTCTCAGTATTAATAAAACAAGAAAATTATTTCATGGTGGTCAGGATTTATGATGCAGAGTACCAGAAAATTTACTTTAAAGGAAAAATTGATATTTGTGGTATTCATAATAAAACAAAAAAATTGACTTTCTTTAGAAAAAATAGAGGTGCTAGAGAGATAGATGGTCCACCATTGGGAGCACTTGACTGCTCTTGCAGAGGACCCTGGTTCAATTCCCAGAACCCACATGGTAGCTCACAATCATCTGTATAATTCAGGCAATCCATTATCCTTAATTGAGAGGAAATGCTTCTGTGAATAATTTATAGGCAAGATGAATAAGGAAGAGTGTTTGGGTTCTGCTTCTTTTAGGTACTATTGCGAATACTTGGAATTTAGCGCAGGATCCAGCATCCTACTTCATATTGTGCCTTTACCGAGCTGTTTGAACCATAACTGTGGCTTCCTCAAAGCTTCATGGCTTAGTGCCTGTGGGATCTGCAAGGAGTAGAAACCATTCTGAAGAACTGGGCCAATACTGTTTTGCCCTAAAGAAGTGATAGCTAAAGGGACTGGATGGTTTTCACAAACAGTAAAAAGAATTTATATATATATATTCCCCATAAATAACACAGTGGCCTTAGTTCATGGGTCTTACATGTGAGGAGACCTAGGTCAGTAAGGAAACTGATACCAGGAAGGAAGGGTCAGGATTGGGATTCAGACCTAGACTCACAGACAGCAGGTGTGGTATAGCAGCCGCAGGCTCAGAACCTGTTCCTCTTCCCTTCCTCCCACTCTGTCCCCCCATTTCCACAGTATACCACAGCTAACTGATTGGGCCCTGACTAGGAATAGGGTTGTGGTGATGTCAGGGGAGTTATAAATAGGTCTAATGGCAAACAAAGCCTTGGGGAAGTTTTGTTCTGCCCTTGGAGTGAGGTGGGCATTGCTCTTCTGCTGAAAACAAACTCCTAGTGTGGAATACCGAGACCATGGATTTCAAGACACTGTAAACAGGGCATATGGCAGTCTGACCTCTCAAAGGGAAGAAACGGTACAGGCTTGAAATTGCACTGTCGGGCCACAGACTGTACTGCAGGGAAGGAAACGGTAGGATGGGAAATCAGACATCCCAGAGGAGGAGAGCGCGTGGCCATGTGGATGAAGTATTTGAGAGACCTGAAGGGGCATCTCTGAGAGTTTGAGGCTGAGTACAGATCTTGTGTACATGGCAGAAAACGTTTGAGACCCGGGAAAGAACCACCTGGAAAGAACACACGGAGCTTGGAGCTCCCCTGGAGCTGGGAAGTCTTGGGCTGGCTCTGGTGCTCGGGGTAGTCACACCTTTATGGGTGTGACACCTGAGTAAAGGGTGCTCTGTACCTGCTGTGTCAGGGCTTGTGAAGAAGCCTCTAGAGAATTAAACTAATCCAGAAGTAATTTAGCTGTGCCACAGCAGTGCCACAACCCAGCAGTGTGCCAGCAACCCAGTGCCCAACCGTGTAAAATTCTTAATGTCCGGTACCAATCAAAAATGACTGGGTACATGGCCAGGTGTGGTGACACACACTTGTAACACCAGTACTTGAGAGGCTGAGTTTGTCCTCTGCTGAAAACAAACTTGGTATTGCCTAAAGACCAAACTGGGCTACATGGAGACCCTTCCTCAAAGAGGGCTAAGGGAAACGAGGTGTGTAAGAAGCCAGCAATCAGTCGGTAGAAACCAACCCAGGCTGAGGCTGAAGAGGTAACCCAGGCAGCTAAGATGCCTGCTGCATTTGAAGGCTCCCAGCAGCCACGCAGTGCCTCACAGCCGTCCATAACTCCAGTTCTAGGGGATCTGACATGACACGCTCCGGCCTCCTTGGGCGCCAGGCACGCACACGGTACACATATATGCAAGCAAACATTCATGCATTAAAAAAAAAAAATCAATAAGCCTTTTAAAATTTGAGCCCAGAAATGACACCTATAATCCTAGCATTTGGGAGGCTGAGTCAGGAGGATCAAGAATTCAAGGCCAATCTGAGTACTCTAAGATCGGATCTCAAAAAGAAGCACATTTATTCTTAGAAGGTTATCTTCTAAGTCTGTGCCTTTTAAAAGTTATAATTAATGAGGTTTCTGCCTTGCCTGTCTGTTGAGTTTGTCCATCCACTGACAGTTGGCACAATACTATGAAGTGAATCACATGATTTTCAGATTTACTGGATAGGCTTTTGTTTATTTTTTTATTTTAATGATTGTTTCTATGGCCCTGTTAACTTACCTCAGAGGCTGCTGCTCTGGTAGGGCTTAAAATTTCCCAAGCTCCTTAGCCCACAGTCATTAATCCTGCTGGCTGCTGCTGCTCCCTCAGCCCCACCTTCCGAAGCTGAGGTAGAGCCTCCCTCGCAGGCAAGCTGCTCCCGAGAGTCCCAAGAGCACCTCCGTATACCAGAGGCACAAGTTCAAGTGCCCTGTCTCTACCTCTTCTGCACTTTCTTTCTTCAGGTTTGTTAGGAATTGGTTCTCAGCCTTCCAAGTGCTAGGACTCCAGAGACTGTCACTCTGACTAACCGCAAGCTTCCTTTTTTTTTTTTTTTGGTAGCTCTTTTCTCTCAGCCTTACGCTCTGTTTTTGTTTAGACATCACATAAAAATGGCTAACAGGAAGAAACCCCCAGATCCCCTTGTGTGCCAGTATCTGTTATGAGTGAGACAGTGCCAGAAAACCCCACAGACTCTTGTCCCTAGTCCCTGAAGGCCAAGAGTGAGTTACCTCTTCTTATCACCTGCAAGGGTCAGTCATTGTGACTGGCAGAGATAAGTTCGTGATTCACCCTGGGACCCAAATGGTGAAGTCCTTTGCCTCAAGAAAAACAAAACCAAGCAAACAATCAACAAAGACAAAGCAAGTACTGAGGGTGAATAGCGGAAGCACAGGAGGTCCCCACCAGCAGCAGGAGACAGGATGGGTTGGGTGGGGGTGGTCTGCAGTCCTAGATCTGTGTGGTTCTAACACACAAGCAACTTCTTTCCTGCTTGACCAATTCTTCTCAGTTCTCTTGATACCTCTCAAAGAGTCATTACACATAATTTGACTTTTGTATTTGGCCTCTAAAACCCCAGGAAGTAAATCCTGTAATGGGGCTTGGCCAGCAGTTTGTGGACACATACTGAAGACAGGTGCTCCCTCTCAGGGCGCACTGGGGGTTAAAAGTGAGTCTTTTCAGCCTGGGAAGCAGAGGCAGGTGGGTCTCTGAATTTAAGACCAGCCTGAGCTACAGAGGGATCCTGTGTCAAAAACAAAGCAAAAAATTTCGAGAAACACAAAGCCTGAGGCGGTCTATTCTTTTAATTGAACTCATTCAACTGGAGTTGCGTCAGCTCTGAATCTACCCTTCAGATTTTCTTTCCTACTAGAACATCTGCTGAAGGGGGAAGGAAGAAGGGATCAAAGGTACACACCACAGCACCCAACTTCTTGAAACACTTTTAAGGCCTTTGGTAGCTAATCGGTGGTGGTAAGCAAGCAAAAGGTTCGCTTCATTGTTGTAACAGTTTTGGGAGAAAATGTTGGAGGTTGAATGTTGAACCATCTATAGCTGCTCTGGGCCCAGTTGCTGCTCTTCTCTCTCTGCAGTCCTACCCTCACTCACCTGCTCTCTTAGAAGTCGGGCTCCCTCCTGAGGCATCGCCTTGTAACCAGCTCCAGAGCCAGGCTCCCGAGAGCAGTTCCAGATGAAGCCAAGATCTCAATCTCGCCCCCACGGCTTTATTTCTTTCATGTGGCGTGAGCCCTACATAATCTCGAAAGTTCTAGGTGATTAAGTAATGAAGATCCTGACTTTAGACCTATTGTATTCTAAGGGGAAGAAAGATCAGACTGATCGGGTAAGCACCTGAAGAAAGCCAGTGCAGCCCCAGGAAGGATTTCTGTCTCATGACCTTTGCAGACAGCCTTCCCATGAAACGCAATCTTGTGTCATGTGATTGCTGCGATGATTCTGTGTGTTTTCTCTGTCTCCTATTCATGCTGGGTCAGTTACCTGCTGCTGTGTGTGTGACCCCACTGCTCCACAACCAAGGGCTGAAATCAACCGATTATGCACATTGGTGGGGGGACGCTCTGGTTTAGATTTACTGGATCAGTTACCTCAGAGTGTTTGTAAGTTTGTGTGACATGATTCTGGCGGTAACAGCTGGTGTGTGTCTGTCATGCACACTGCCCAGCACTGCCCATCATTCACAGGTACCGTTTCAGTGTCATAACAAGACCAAAGGTCTCATCGAGAGAGCAGATTCAGTCTGCCCAGTGCCACGTGGCCATCGGCCAGGCCGCATAGAGAGCGCCTCATGAATTCTAAGTGGCTTTACCAGAGTCCAGATGGGTTTAGTGACTGACTGATTTTATGGCCTATGATTTACTGTCACACAGCCCTGCCCCTGGGCCTGTGTTCCCATGGAAGTCAGGATGTTGAACACTGCACTGCAGGAAGGATCTCGCCTTACACACTGGAGGGCACAGGTTGGCCTCCTGGCTACCGAGGGCTTTGGCTACCCCGCTAGACCTCTCAAAGTCCCCTGGATTGGGAGAAGACCTGACTTTGGGTTGAACTACATTTTTCTTCTTAAGTTAGAGCGGTTTTGTTGTTTTTACTTACAGTTTTACAGATTTAAAGGAATTGAGAAGGTTGTAAATGTAAACTGCCTTTCTGGCAGTTGACCCATCAGCCTTTGCCCAGACTTGGTCCCCCAAGAGTCAGGTATTTGCTCTGCTTCCAGCAGCCCAGCCTCTCTTGCTTTCCTGGACTGGACTCTGACACCCATCCTTGACTTCATTGGCTTCCTCGATGCTGAGGGAGAAGTGGGAAACTTCTACTTTAATCTATCTAGCGTTTTCTTTACGTTTCTTAAACTGTGAATTTATTAAAAAAAAGAAAGAAAGAAAGAAAGAAAGAAAGAAAGAAAGAAAGAAAGAAAGAAAGAAAGAAATGACTTACAAGGACAGGTACCTGATTCTGGAAATCAGCAGGCTGGTGGTAGTGCAGCTCAGTGGTTGGGTATTCCTAGCCTGGCTAGGATTAAGGATCAGTCTGATCCCTAACCAGAGAAGGTTGCAGGGATCACAAAACCCCAAAACTTTAAGCAATCACGACAGGGTCAGACTGAAAGGATTGTGTTGTATTTATATCGAATATTTAAACTGCTTGAGGATCTATTAGTATAAATTGACCAGCACAAATTAATCAAATGGGTGGCATCTATAGGTAATTCTCTATAGGGTGATTCTGAAACTCAGTGGCCCTTGGGTTGGGCAAGGTCCAACCTAGTCCTCATGCCCAGTTCTAATTGCAGATGCTGACGAATGCTTTGATAACCTAGTAAGGGGCATTGCCAGGAAGGAATGTCATATATTTTTATGAAAATGTCTAAGATACACAAAACCAAGAGGAGTAACATAACTAATTTTCATGTACCAGCTTTGGTGGCTTCAGTGGGTACCCACTCTGGTTTTAAGATCAATTCTAAACATGTCATACGGAACCTTAACTCTTCAAAGGAGCAGAGTCCTTGCCTTGGGAGCCTAAAGTATGGCTGTAGTGCTTGCTTCTGTTCCTGTGGCTCAGGGGACTGTAGGTCTTTCCAAACCTCTAATTGGTGTCTCTTTTCCAGGGCCCAGTCATATACGCACAGTTAGACCACTCTGGCGGACATCACAGTGGCAAGATTAATAAGTCAGAGTCTGTTGTGTATGCGGACATCCGGAAAGACTAAGAGAACACCCCAAATATTTCTTAAGCAAGAAACAAACCCAAGCGGACTCTTGTGAGGAAAGTGTCCATAACCATGTGTGGCCTTGAAGCAAGGACAAGCATGTGTGTACTCAGAGAGAGAAGAAAATGTGTATAAAGGAAATGCATATTCTATTTAATCTTCCGATGTGAGAGGCCAATGTTGCATGATGAGATGGTATGAGTCTATGTATGTGTAAGTTGTCTTGCTGTTTCTCTATATTCTTTCAGAGTCATTTCCAGCTGGAAAGTTTCAGAAACATCCTGTCACCCCGGGATATGGTTTGCCTTATTGAAGACTCTGCAGAACCCTTGGGCTTCCCAACAGACGTGGCCTTTTCATCAAGGGCTCAACCAGTCTAAGCATTTCTTGTAGTTAGAGAGTGCAATGTTGAGTGGAAGTGTGTCTCTCACAGTATCAGGACCGTTTGTTCTGTGCCCGTGCTAGCTGATCGATGTCATCCATTAACCATGCCACCGGAGGATGGTTTGAGAGGTTTTTGTTGATGCTTTTCTAAAATTTGAGGGACTTTTGAGCTTGAGGGCATCACCATCCTGCTATTAGCTAAGAGCTCACCAGTGAGTGGGCTGACTGAGGCCGTGGTTGTGGTTAAAAGGGTACAAGTTACAGCACCCCAGCATGACATTAACATGTGAAAGATGTCAGAGGAAGTCAGCATCTTCCTTCTCCTCCTCTTAGGGATTCAGTGAATGAACCGTACATTCTAGATACCCCAGGTGCTTTATGGTCTCCTTGTAGTACTGAGACAGAGACAGTGCATACGGTGCTAGGAGTGGGCTCTGTTCAAATGACACCTCCTCTTAGGGGCTTTCTGCATCTGGCTCCGTGACCTCCCTGCCCAGTCAGAACCAAATCCTCTGTTGGCCCAAGCCAACCTTCTTCCCTAGGCGGAAACAGTTAGCTGCTGGCATCCTGGACTGAGTCTGCAGCCTGGTTCCAGCTGCTTACAGGACAGCGTGCAGACCTCAGGGTCTAACTCCACACCCCACCTCCTTGGAGCATCCGGTCTCTTTCCGGAAACTCTGTCTTCTGGGCCTAGCTACAGATAACAGTGAGGTCACATCCAGACGGCAGACCTGTGCTTCCTGTGTCTTCTGACCAGAAGAGTGCATGAGATTTGAGAAGAGACACCTAAAAGTGATGGCTTTTTAAAATCCCTGTCTGTATTTTCTCACGGAAATGTATCCAGCTAGGAGAGATATCAAGTTCATTGTTACTTTTTGATATTTTCATTTGTACTTCTGTGACTATTTTAATACATCTTTTTTGATTTCTGAATGGTGTTGTCTGCTTATTTTTAATCAAACAGAAAGATAGAAGCCCTTTCATGTGAACCACGGCAGGTACACAAGACTCTATCTTTGAAACACACTACCTGTGTGCCTACTTCAGAGCCTAAAACAGGACTACTGCAGATTTTTGAGTGAGATCTGCTCTGTGGCTTAAGTTCAGATGTCCCCTTAAAGAGACCCTCCTGCAACATAAAAGCCACCTCAGGACAGTGAGATGGCTCGGTGGGCCTGACAACCTACATTAGGTTCCCAAATCCATATCACACACACACACATACACACACACACACACACACACACACACACACACACACACACACACACACACCACATCCTTAAAATGATTTGAAATAAAACAGCAACTCCAACTCCCTAGCCTGTCAGCTCTGATCTTGTGCTGCTCTCCCCAGCAAGACTTGGTTGTTTTGTTCATGGCTTCGCCCTGTGTAGAAAAGCACCCGGCACATTCCGGCTGCTTGCTCTATGCTTGCTGGGCAGGTGGGTCTGTCTACTAAGCAAGTGACACTGAGGACTGTCCTGGGCCAGTCACTGCACCAAGCATGAGGAAACAGCGAAGAGGATCACACTCTGAGGAGATGGCTTCAGAGGCCTGGCAGGGAGACCCAATTACTCCTAAGACTTGGCACATGCCCCGTGCTTGCCTTTCTTACTCTCTCGTAGCACACTGAGCTATTACCAGCTCTGCTAGCCTCACACCTCTTTTTAGAAAGACGTTCAGGCTTAGATTATATATTTTGCCCAACCACTGTCACTTAGCAATTAGTTACAGAGAGGGAGCTGAAGACCTCACTTCTAATTCATTCAGACGAGCGATCCACGTGCTAGCAGCAGTTTTCTCTCCAGGAGCTGTGGGTGGGGCATGGGGGGATGGAGGAATGGGAGGGTGAGTGAGAGAGACATGGCTGTCCAGGGTCTTAGTTTCAGTTTGAAAAACGGTGTGATGAAGGTAGAAAAAAAAACCAAAGACTACATGGTGACTTAGTCTGTCAAGAGCTGTGCCACAAATGCTACCAGTGACCAAACAACAAGAGTTGGTGCTTTCTAGTGATGTGTGTGTGTGTGTGTGGTGTGTGTGTGTGTGTGTGTGTGTGTGTGTGTGTGTGTGTGTGTGTGTGTGTGTCTGATGAGGAGGGAGCCCCTGGCTTTCATAACTTAAGGCTCTCCAGATGGGAGACATGGGACCCTTAGGGTTTTTTTTTTTTTATCATCTATGCTTCTCTCAAGGGAAAACTGGGTGTTGTTGGCCTTCCTTCTGCTTTGAGGGCTCTGGCTTCTCAGGAAACATGCCAACCCCTTGTGCAGCTTCTCACAGAGGCCAGGGCCTAGTGAGCTGGGCTGGTCTAAGAGGAAACCTCTGGGGTTCGTTCTGAAGGCAGTGGCGTGACCTTGGTGCCAGCTGGATTTCAGACTCCATCCTGCCCTGCTCAGGGAAGGTGAGCCTTTGTGGAGGTGGAGTCTGGTACTGGGACAGTGGTAGAAAAGGTGGCAGGGACTTAGCTGAGGTCCTCCTGCCCTTGCTTCCCATAGAATCAAAACTATGCTATTCTGGAAAAAAAAATTCAACATTTATAAAAGAGTAAAATTAGTCTCCATAACTCCCAGGCGTGGTAGAGCACACGCGCCATCCCAACACTTGGGAGGTTGAGGCAGGAGAATGAGGAACTGGACTATGTGAAACACTGTCTCAAAAAATATAAAGAAAACCCTAAATAAACGAGCTCAGAATTCTTAAGGGTAACAGGCACACACGGGGTGCACATGCATACGTGTATGCATATATGCAGACGTTAAATTTAAACATTAAAATATGGACATTGGGGAACCCGTGAGAGTACATGCACAGAACCCATGTGCCAACCTTAAAAGGTTAATTAAAAGTCTGGATACACCCATATATAACAACTACTCTAACCCTAACCCCATATAGCCCTATATAACCCTAACCCTAACTCTAACCCTAACCCTAACCTTAACCCAAGCCTAACCCTTGTCATGTTGAATTAAAACGTTTCTGTATGTGAGAGCACATGTACCGTGCAAGTGTAGATGTTGAAGGACTGGCTACCTGGTGAAGTTGGTTCCCTCCTCTGACCGTGGGGTGCCTGCAGAACAAACATGTCCAGTTCATCAAGGCTTCTTCCTCCCAAGTCCTCTCACTGGACCAACATAAACACTTTGAAAAATGCATTCCGAAAGCCAAAGCCTTGGTTTTATCTATTTCCCAGTGTGTAGTCAAATTTCCTCTGTTGTGAAAATGGCATTTTTACAAGTGGTTTCTTCAAATCAGGAAACAAACATGGTCCTAGTAAAGATTTTCAGAGTAGGGGATGAGGAAAAAAACCAAAAATGGTATCACGATGCTTTTGCATTTGCCTCTGTTGCCCTCCGCGTTGTGCCAGAGAAGTGCGCATGGTGGAAAATAAGGAACCAGGTCGTCAGTCACCCACACCTACAGACGGGGCTGCTCTGCTGCAGATGATGCACCGTGAAAGTTTAAGCTGTTTCTAAACTTGCAGACATTTTAGGCTGTTCCAGTTGTTGGTCTTACTAGTAATTCTGTAATTATTTGTCCTTATGAACTACTAAAGGGGAAAAATCCACTGCCAAATGTAAACCATTTTCAGCCAGAGGAATCACAGCCCAGGGTCAGGCCAACCCTTCAGGCCTTTGGAAGTGGAATCTAACATCTGAGAGTGTTGGTGGAAGGGGGTGTAGGGGGTAGGGGTGGGTGCTGGGGTCCCCTCCCTCCCCACATCCTTCCCAAAGCCTTCGGGAGCTGACAGGAAAGCTTGGCTTTGTGGGTTGGAAGAAAAACATTTGGGAGTAAAGCAGGGAGGGCGCTTGTGGATCAGCAGGAGACTGGGCTGTGTTTACCAGCAGGGAAACACAAACCTCTCAGGCTCAAAGGGGTCCCCAAGGACCTGCCTTTCCAGCTTCCATTTCCTCCTGCAAACAGGATGTGAAACTTCATTGTCCTTTCTTGGCTCTGGCATCCGTGTCTTTGCTGTGGGCTTTCTGGCATGGCCTTTGGTGTACCAGCCTTTTAGGGCAGGTTGGGGGTGTGTTGTGTGTGTGTGTGTGTGTGTGTGTGTGTGTGTGTGTGTGTGTGTGTGTGTGTGTGTGTAAGTCTCGCTAACATCTGAGACAAGAATTTGGACATATTTATTAATATTCTCACTCTTGCTTCTGCTCCTTGTCATTGGAGCTGCATGGCTGCCACACTGTGGCAGACAGCTCTGCCTTTGAGCGTACCAACCGGTGTCAAACATGGACATTTTGAAACACGGCTCTGCTTGGGTGTGGGGCCTACAGCTAAAGAGAAGCTGGCTTTTGGCTGGAGGTCTCTGAGGAGACTAAACTTTGAGTATCGACTGGATTCTAGCTCCTTCCCTGTCTTAGAATTAAAAAAAAAACTTTAAATTACATTTTATCATGTGTACATGCATGTGCATGTGTGTGCCTCAGTGCATATACGGGGGGTGGGGGGCAGAACACAGCCCCTGAGACATTCCACCATGTGGCCTCCTGGGATTGAGTTAAAGTCTCACTAGGCTAGGTCACCAACCTTTGAACTTTCTTTTAATTAAATTTTTTTCATTTCTCTTTTAAACATTTATTCCCCCCGATTCAACCCCCCATGAGACAGGGTTTCTCTGTGTGGGCTATCCTGGAATTCACTTTGTAGACCAGGCTGGCTTTGACGGAAGGGTTTATTTTATTTATTTATTTTATTTTATTTATTTATTTAATTTTTTTTTTTTTGGTTTTTTTTTTTTTTTTTTTTTTTTGGAGCTGGGGACCAACCAGGGCCTTGTGCTTGCTAGGCAAGCGCCTACCACTGAGCTAAATCCCCAACCCCAGGCTGGCTTTGAACTCAAAGATTAGCCTGTTTCTCCCTCCCGAGTGCTGGGATTAAAGGCATGCACCTTCACCGCCTAACATTACATTTATTAATTTTGTTTGTCTATGTTGGGGCACGTGGGCATGAATTCAGGTGCACATGAGTTCAGGGATGAGAGGCCACCTCAGATCTCCCAGGAGCTGAGTTACATGGGTTGGTTATGAGCTTCATGACATAGGTGCTGAGAACTGAACTCCAGTCCCGTGCAGGGGCAGTATGTGTTCTTAACTGCTGAGCCATCTCTCCAGCCCCACAAAATTTCATTTAGCTAGATGAAATAAATTTTGCACTTATTCTGGAGACGCACTTCTGGAGTGTTTAGTAGCTCCGGAAGAATATGGAACATTTTTAGAAAACTCTGATCTCATTTGTACTGGCCCAACAGGATCCCAGAGGTCTATGATGGATCTGGGAGTTCCTGGTCTCTTCCTGGTCCTCAAGGACATGGCACTGGCAGAGGGAGAGTGTCCTGAAAACTTGCTGGAGGATCTTGGTCCCAAGAATGCCAAGCATCCATTCAACACATGGCTATTGGCAGCTACTGGGCAGCGACCTTCCTCTTCTTCCAGAAACACTAGACAGAGTTCATGTCACTGAAGGAATATGATATGTGGTAGGAATACGACCCCTGGTAGGAAGTCATGTGGTAGAGAGAGTCCTGCCATGAATCCACAGCGCCTGAGACATCACACCCCAGGCTCTTGGCTAAGCCAGTATTTTAATGTTGACCAAGTGAAGTTGGACAAGAGAAAAAAAATCCAAGAGAACAAAATGTAATAAACAAGAGGAGAGCTGGTACTTGCCTGGGAATAACTGGTCCCCGTTCCAAACCCTGCCGGGGGTGGGTTGGAGCTCGGGGAAGAGGATGTTCATGCTTTGGGTTCCCTGGCCAGAAACTCGTGACTGGGGAGCTCATAGGCCTCAGGGGCCAACCTACTACTATTAAATTTGCTAAAAGGACATTAACCTGCCCTTTGAATAAATACGCACTGCCAAACCCATCTCTCAGTCCTCAGCAGAGACGTTTCTTTGTATGGTGGTTCATATGAGGGCACAGCCAGGCAAAGTGCAAGTCGGTGTGTCTTCGAAGGGGCCGTAAGTGGGATAGCTGTGTCACACATCCCTCCCACCCAAGGCTCATGGGACGTCACAGAAGAGGAGGGGAAAGCAAGTGCTTGAGGAGGACTGAGACAAAGCAGTGTCTTCTGGACGTGGCAAGATCAGACAGGATCAGGAACTCAGAACAATCCTGCACGGGCAGGGGGGCGGGTGGGGTGGGGGGGACTCGATTCCCCACCCGGCTGACAGGAGAACCATTGCCATGGATGGCCCCTAGAGGAAGGAAGGTTTGGCTTTATGGCTGTGATCCTTGGAAGGTGGACCATGCTCCAGTGGGTAACGGCACACATGCCTGATTTCCGGTCTTCTTATTTTTATTTTTTATAACCTATTGAATTTGATAAGTGCTTGCCATAGGCACATGGAGGAGGAGCTGGTGTGTGTGTGTGTGTGTGTGTGTGTGTGTGTGTGTGTGTAATCAAAATACATTGTATGTGTGTATGAAACTCTCAAAGGATAAAAAAGTATATATTTAAAAAAAATGGTTTGGGGGGCTGGAGAGATGGCTCGGGGTTAAGAGCACTGACTGCTCTTCCAGGGGTCCTGAGTTCAAATCCCAGCAACCACATGGTGGCTCACAACCATCTGTAATGGGATCTGATGCCCTCTTCTGGTGTGTCTGAAAATAGCTACACTGTACTCATACATAAAGTAAATAAATCTAAAAAAAAAAAAAGGTTTTGGTTCCTTGAGGCTGGAGAGATGGCGCAGAGATTAACACCGACTGCTCGTCTAGAGAATCTAAGTTCAAAATTCCTGCACTTATATGGCCCCACACGATCATCTGTAACTCGAATTCTAAGGGCTGTGACACCCTCTTCTGGCCTCCTCAGGCACCAGGCATGCATGAGGCTCACACACATAGACAAAGGCAGAACACTCATAAGTATTTAACAAAAAGATTTTCTTTCTTAATTTGAGTTGTATTTGTTTAAATTGCTTTTAGCTATGATTTCGCTATGGCTACCCCGCATGCTTCCTGCTCCCTACATAGGATGGATCAAACTATCTTAAAAAGCTCTCTGTAGAGGCAAAGACATAACATGAAGAAGTTGTACCAGGAGTCAGAGAGATGGCTTAACATTTAAGAGCACGTAATGCTCTTGTAGAAGACCTAACACTCACTTAAGTTGATTGACAACTGCCTGTAACTCCAGCCCCCAATACCCCTACCCTCTTCAGAAAACTGCACTCACACATACAGGCACGCGTGCACGTGCGCGCGTGCACACATACACATTTAAAATAATATGAATAAATGTCTGTGTTGGTTATGTGTATGGGTGTTTTGCCTGCATGCCTGGTACCCATGGAAGCCAAAAGAGGACATTGGATCCCTTGGAAACAGGGTTACAGACAGTTCTTAGCTGTAGGTTCTGGGTCCTTTGGAAGAGCAGCCTGTACCCTTGTCCTAAGCAATCACTCCAAAATGCATCTTTTTTTAAAAAAGAAATATCAGGGATGGAGAGATGGCTCAGTGGTTAAGAGCACAGACTGCTCTTCCAGAGGTTCTGAGTTCAATTCCCAGCAACCACATGGTGGCTCACAGCCATCTGTAATGGGATCTGATGCCCTCTCCTGGTGTGTCTGAAGAGAGTTACAGTGTACTCATATACATAAAATAAGTAAATAAATCTTAACAAAAAGAAAGAAAACAGAGAAGAAATAGCAGCAGCCTAGCTAGTGTTTACCTGTGCACCCAACACATCCCAATTATTGGATAGCTGTATATTTCCTTTGTCTTGCTTAGGCTATGGGGTTCAAGGCCAGCCTGAACAACTTAATGAACCATGTTTCAAAAATATATGTGTTTTAAAAACAGGTGAGAGAGATAGGGAGAAGAAAAAGGAGGGAGGAGGAAGAAGGAAGAGAAGAAAGGTTGAGGATATAGCTCAGTGGCAGGGTGCTTGCCTAGCATGCTCAAGGTCCTGGGTTCAGG
Organism: Rattus rattus; assembly: GCF_011064425.1. Classification (NCBI taxonomy): domain Eukaryota; kingdom Metazoa; phylum Chordata; class Mammalia; order Rodentia; family Muridae; genus Rattus; species Rattus rattus. Next base: position 44,697,638 of record NC_046163.1, on the reverse strand, counting down.
ACCCAGTACTGCCAATAAAGGAATAATCTAGAGCATTGGTTCTTGACCTTTCTAATGACCCTCAGCCATAAGGTTATTTAGTTGCTACTTTGTAATTTTGCTACTATTATGAATCATAATATAAATATCCGATATGTAGGATATCTGATGTGTAATCTCCAGAGGGTTGAGAATCACAGGTTGAGAACCACTGGTCTAGAACCACACATGGTATCACAAGCCTATAATCCCAGCACTAAGCAGGGTCTTGAGTTCAAGGCTGGCCTGGGCTATATAGTGAGACTGACAACAAACAAACAAACAAACAAATAGCAGTGCCTGTAATTCCAGTACTCAAGAGGTGATGAAGAAAATTTGCCCCAGGTTTGGGGTCTTTCTAGGCTATGCAGTGAGTTCTAAGCTAAGCTGGACTGTAAAAGGAGACCCTGTAAAAAAGAAGGGAAAAAACCCAGCGAACAGCAGAAACCATACATAAACAAGTCCACTCTCCTTTCCCTCTGAATGAAGTATGGAGGGCAGGATGGTGGGATCTCACCGTCCCTGAATGCTGCCGCTTTCTAGTGGCTTGACAGTGTCAACTCCTTCACTCACCCTACACGCCTACGGCCCACACTCTGAGGGGCTCTGAAGCAACTGTGAGCAAGACAGAACTTGCCCAAGACCTTCTGGTGCTTGATCTGATGCTAAGTGCTGGAGATACAAAACTGAGCGTGCGAGAATCCCCTCCCATTCAATGAGCCCAGCCCTCAAGGAGCCCCTGGAGGAAAGAGCCCAGAGCCATCCACCGCAGCTGAGGTGAGCCTTAATGAGCAAAGGCTCCGGGCTAGACAGCCTGTGAAGGCTAAGGAGCTCGGGGACAGAAAAGCTTGAAGCAGGTGGAGAGGAGCGCCAAACCCTGATAAGGGCTGTTCCAGGTGGCAGAATCAGTTCAAAGTCCACACAACCCGCCAGCGCACCCCACCCCTTCTGGGGTTTAGCCTTGGAAGCCTTATGGTTCAGGCTTAGGAATTTCATCATGGCCCTGCACGGCGATTTCATTGGGAAGCTTACTCTGCCAGTTCCACAGGTAAAGGCTGGAACTCAGAAACTGGGAAATGTGACTTAGTGCAGAGCCGAGTTAGGCGTGAGGGAACTGGATTTTTAACAGCGGTGAGGAAAGCAATGAAAGAGGTGGGAGAAAGGTTTAGAAAAATGTTTAGGGGCACTGAGAGAATATGAGTGGCTAAGGACAGCCAGGTGAGACAGCTCGTGCGTAGAAGCCCAGCATGCAGGAGGCTGCGGCGGGAGAATTTCTTGGAGTTTGAAATCAGTCTGACTACAAAGTTCCAGTCTAAGCAAAGGAAATAACGCAAAGGAAAACGGCCAGGGTTGTTACAGACAGTAGAATCATGAAGAGCTAAGGCTGGTACCGTTAACATGAGGAAGCGACTCCTAAACTCCAAGATGGATTTAGGGTTGAAAATCTGGGGTTTCCGTGCAGGGGCAAAGCTAAGTGGCGAGCACTGGCTACGCTGCGCTTGCAACTCTGTAGACCTCAGTTCACTTGGCCGCTGTATCTGGTCCTTTGAGTACCCTTCCTAAAAAGACCTGATTTCGGTATGTCCTGTCTCCTGCTACCCTGCAGATCAGCATCCTTGACCTAAATTCTAATCACTTCTCTTTTGCAGGTCACCCTGATTCCAGCTTGCGACACGATTTACCTGTCTTTATCTTGGCCCAGATCTCTTCCAACCCTGAGTGACTGGTGAAGCCTGGGTGGCCTTGGGCTAGGGATACATCTCAGTGGGAGAATACTCGCTCAGCCTGTGTGAATCCTTTGATTAGATTCTTAGTACCCCATATAAAAACCAAAAACTTTCTAAAACAGAAATATGCTCTACACACTTCCTCGGTGGTCATCCTGAGTCTCCTATTTTGGGTGGTATTGATGGGTCCTAGCCAGTAAGCTAGATGGCCCACAAGGCTGGGGTGATGTTCCTATCCCTTTGCTGGTGGGTCTCCTCCAGACCAGTTGGGGACTGGGGGAGGGGCACCCAGTCCTCGGGTGCTCCAGGATCAAATGCCATGTGCTGGTCTGATTCATACCTCCTCCCAGCTAGCTTCCACCAGCCTTCTAAAGACCACATCCGGGTATGTGCAACAGGTGCCCTGTATTTGAATTGCCTGTTTGCTCCTTGACTGCTTAGCCAGCATTAACACACAACCACCACCTTACGAAAAGACTACTACTATTATATCTCCATTTTACAGTCCAGGAAACTGAGGCACAAAGAGCTTTCCCCAAAGGGCGTAGACTGAGCAACTGGATCCAATCCAGTGTGTTTTCAGGTCTGTGTCAGTTGCCACTGTATGGACTGTTTCTTGGCTCATTCCTGTATCCCTGGTACAGGGCCGAGGTCATTATTTCACTCACTGAGTAAGTACTAGGTCCCTAGGGCCGCTCTAAGAAAGAGCAGAAGCAAACATTCTTTTTTTGTTGTTTGTTTGTTTTTTTTGGAGCTGGGGACCGAACCCAGGGCCTTGCGCTTCCTAGGCAAGCGCTCTACCACTGAGCTAAATCCCCAACCCAAAGATTTATTTATTTTATGTATTTGAGTACACGGTCTCTGTCTTCAGACTCACCAGAAGAGGGCATTGGATCCCATTACAGATGGTTGTGAGCCACCATGTGGTTGCTGAGATTTGAACTCAGGACCTCTGGAAGAGCAGTCAGTGCTCTTAACCATCGAGCCATCTCTCCAGCCCGCAAACATTCTTTATACATCCACCAGCTGACAGCTCCTGAACACTGACTACATGCCAAGCCCCGGGCTTGGTGCTACAGACAATGAAGATAGCATCTTCGCCCTACAGGAGTTCAGGATAGGTAAGGTTAAGGTTCAAGGGCACATGGGAAGAGCAAATCAGAACCCACAAAGATAATGCTTCTCTTCTCTGTTCCTAAAGTCGTCATGGATTATCTATCACATCCTTCTCCTAAAAATAATTCTGGGCAAGCTGCTCCAGAAAGCGCGTTGGTGGAAGCTTCCGGTGGGAGGTGCATAGTGCTGAAGCTGCAGGTCTGACAAGGGCTCTGAGCGAAGCTGGAAAAAGCTCCTGAGGCTACAGCCAAGTCCAGTGGTGCCATCTGCTGGCCACAATAGAAGATGCACCCAAACCCAGGGTTCGTGACGTAGCCAAGACTAGCAACCAGGTTCATCATCCCTGCGAAACCTGTGGGTCATTTGTAAAACCAGATAGATGTACCTGGACCCCAGATATGTAGAACATTCCATCTGGGCCCAGACATGTAGAACGTACACTTTCTAAACCTCACTGTAGTGTTCTCTATTTCAGCCTTTTCTTTCCTATGGAGGGTGCTGAATTAATTTTACCTCCAGCTACTTGGCTGAAAAATGTTTATTAGCTGTAGGAGTTCCACTGTGGAATTTTTTTAAAGATTTATTATATATAAGTACGCTGTAGCTGTCTTCAGACGCACCAGAAGAGGGCATAGATCTCATTACAGAGGGTTGTGAGCCACCATGTGGTTGCTGGGATTTGAACTCAGGACCTCTGGAAGAGTCATCGCTCAACTCCCGCCAACCCCCCACCACCCATGGAATTTTAAGGACCATGTATGTATACTATCACATGTAAAAAAAAAAAAAAAGTTATTTGACTTCCTTTCCAATTTAACCCCCCTTGATCCTCTTCAGTTGTCTTAGTGCTCTAGCTAGAACTTTAAGTACTATAATTGAACAGATATGGAGAGGACAGCCTTGTCTGGGTCCTGATTGGGTGGGATTGCTGAGTTTCTCCATTTAAGTTGGTGCTGGCTATGGGCTTGCTGTAGGCTTTGTCATGTTTATTATGTTGATGTAGGAAACCGCATCCCCATCTCCTCTCCCAGTACTTTTATCATGAAGGGTTGTTGGATTTTGTCTAAGGTTTTTTCTGCATCAAATGTGATCATGGGGGATTTGAGATTGTTTATGTGGTGAATTGCATTTATCAGTTTACACACGTTGAACCATCCCTGCAGCTCTGGGATGAAGCCTACTTGATTATGGTAAATGATTGCATTTGTAGACCAGGCTGGCCTCAAACTTAGAGAAATCTGCCTACCTCTGCCCCCCAAGTGCTGGGGCTAAAGGCGTGAGCCCCAGTACCTGGCTCTCTTCCGTCTCTGGTATTCTGTTGGTGAGGCTTGCCTCTGAGGTTCCACTTTGAGTTCCTAAATTTTCCTTCCCAGGTTTCCCTCAGATTGGGTTTTCTTTACTGACTCTATTTCCACTTTGAGGTCATGAGGTTTTACTCATTTCCTTCCACTGTTTGTGTCTGCATAGATTCCCAATAAACCCCTCCTTGAGGGTTTTATTAACCTCTTCATTAAGGACCTCTATCATATTCATAAAGGCTGTTTAAGGTCTTTTTCTTGTGCTTCAAATAAGGCCTCTGAGGTAGGGCCGCTGGGCTCTAGTGGAGACATATTGTCTTGGCTGTTACTGTGGTTTTGTGTAGGCATCTGGGACTGGGAAGATTATAATTCTAGGTCCTGATATACGGCCTAGTCTTTGTTGGGTGGGCATTTTGTTCCTAGGTTTCTCCGGTTGCCCTGAGTGTGGTGGCTGTGTGTTGCTTGGTGGAAAATTCTTCTGGGGTTCTGGTAGGGTGCGGCCACTGAGGGTCTAGGTAAAATGTGTTTCTAAGCATGGGGTGCTGACACTTAGGAATGGGGATGGGTTTGGAGGAGGGCTGGTGGGGAGGGGGTGAACTAGGTAAACTAGGGTGTCCTACGAGGATCTGCTTAGTTAGTCCCTTGAGCGTGGAGGCAGAGGAGTGAAAAGAGGCCAGAGAAGAAGGTCTGCAGCAGAGCTGGGGTGAGACTGCGGGACTGGATTTGAAGGGGTGGAAGGATCTGCAGTTGGTCCAAGTGGCCTGGGAATGCCTGCTGGAGCTGGGAGGTGGGAAAAGGAAGAAGCAGGGGGAGGGAGGTTAGGAGGGGAAGATGTGTGGGATCCACTGGAGACAGGGGTGAGGTGGGAGGGAAGCTGCAGGGGGAGGGAGGTTAGGAGGGGAAGATGTGTGGGATCCACTGGAGACAGGGGTGAGGTGGGAGGGAAGCTGCAGCAGGTGCTCTACCTGCAGAGCCTCGGATGAGACTGGCGGGGGTGGGGGAGCAGGGGTGGGGAGGGTGGGGGTGGGTTTGGAGGAGCAGGAAAGGTGAGCCTACCTACTTCCCTGGCTGGAGCCGTGTCCTAAATTCTTTTATAAGAAGCTTGTAACCCTCAAAACCAACAATGATAACCACACACTACAGAAAGAGGTGCCTGGCATAGTCTCCACGACGCAGGATCGGAAATGTTTCACACTTCGGAATTCTTCGGATTCGGAAATACCTGCCTAGACTTTACGGGTTGGAAATCTTGTCAGCATTCCAAACAGTTCTCATCTAGGGGTATTTTAGGTTCTTTGCCTCAGGGATACCTACCCTGTCTTGTGTATCACTGTTTCTATTTACAGACGAGGGAAGTAAAATAGAACGTGTGGGCTGTCGTCCTGTCAGTTGACAAGGCTACAGCGACTCCACACACATAGCCAAACCCAAAGAAAAGTCCACAGCCATTTCTAACAGAGAACACGAGAGGCAGCAGTCCGCTTGCTTCTGTTCTTTGCTGGCTATTCTGGTCATGTCCATTCCGAAGACAGAGAGATGAGTGTCAGCGTGTTCAGGAAGTGCTGCCAAGGTGCAGGGAAGTCAAAACCACTGGTGGTAGAAGAAGGACTAGAGGGAGGTTTAGCTTGGGGAAGACAAGATTTAAGAGAACCAGAAAGGTGAGTTCAAGGGTATAAAGGGAACAGGACCAAGAAGCTTGGAGCTGCAGAGCCAGCTCTGTGGTCACAAGCACTGACTCAAAGTACCCGCACAGTGGCTCACGACTATCTGTAACTCCACCTCCAGGGGGTCTGGTGTCCTCTTCTGGCCTTCAGGAATAGGCAGAGGCACACATGCCATGCATTTATATACATGCCAGACACTTCTTTAAAAAGTTTAAGTATATTCTAAGTTCAAGTGGAAAAGAACATGAATCTTTAGGTGATCAAATTATTTAAAGTCCAAAACAAAAGAAAGAAAGGAGAGAGAGAGAGAGAGAGAGAGAAAAGAGAGAGAGAGAGAGAGAGGAGAAAGGCTGGTTTCCTGGTGGGTGAGCAGGGACAATTTTGCACTGACTGACCGGATGACCTCAGTGAAGAATAGTCCTCAAGTTCTTTGTATCTGCATAAAATCAAGTATATAAATTTGACAGTAGGGGTAAAAATGGTCTAGAAGGACAGAGGGGATTATGGGAGTGGAAGGGAAGAGGAGATTTAAAGGGGGAATATGTTCGACAGACAGTACATACTTATACAGAAAGCTTAAAACCCCGTTATCTGTGAAGAGTAGAAAATATAAGAAACTGTCATGATGGTGTGTTTGTTTCTTGTGACATCATCAGAGTGGCTTGGTTTCAAAGCTGTTCAGCTGCGTCTTTTCCAGAGCTGTACCTTATTTGAATTTAACTTTCATGTTTTCAATGTTTTTACAAAATAATTTTCTCATTATTCAGTATAATACACATTTTAAAAAGTAAGTTGATGAAAGCTTATTTAATCTTCCAAGACAGAGTACATTTTGAGATTACATATATTTTAAAACCAAATTCTTTTTTCTTTTTAAGATTTACTTATTTTTATTTATTATATGTACAGCATCCTTCCTGCAAGTATTCCCAAAGGCCAGAAGAGGGCACCAAATCTCATGATAGATGGTTGTAAGCTGCCACGTGGTTGCTGGGAATTGAACTCACAACCTCTGGAAGAGCAGCCAGTGCTCTTAACCTCTGAGCCATCTCTCTAGCCCTAAAGCCAAATCCTTAATTGCCCAAACAAAAACTTTTTCCTTAAGAGGAAAAAAATTGATTTGAGTCGGTCATGGTTAATTATTGTTTCTATTAATATTAAAAATGTTAAAACATAGTACACTGAACATTTTTCAAAGGCCCGTAACATGCTCAGACATCTGATTCCATGTATACTGTCTGGAGATTTCCAAAGATTTGCATTAAGTCTTTTTATCCAAGTTATGAAAAAGAAACTAAACTTTTGATGTCTACAACTTAAGAGGCGATGTTTCATGATTAATAGAATATTTGAGGTATCCTATAGCACAATTAGCTGAGATCAAAAGATTAATTGAACAATGGGCTGAAGAAATGACAGCTCAGCTGTGGAGAGAGAGGACCGCTCTTGCCAAAGACCTGAATTCGGCTCCCTGTACTCTGGGTGGCTCACAACTGTAACTGCAGTTCCAGGCCTTCCAAGGTCCCAAGGGGATCTGTGCTCATGTGCACCCACCACCACTTAATTAAATAGAATAAAATAAATATTTTAAAATTAAACAGTATCTGTATTTTTACTATTGAAAAAGATGTGAGCAACATTACAGTAACTCGAGTGCCATTTTTATTTCTAATCATTAAAATAAGAAGAAAGTCAGATGTAGGGGCACATACCTTTAATCCCAACACTCAGGAGGCAGAGGCAGGCAGATCTCTGAGTTTGAGGCCAGCCTGGTCTATGTAGTGGGCTCCAGGCCAGCCAGGGCTACACAGTAAGACCCTGCCTTAAAATAACAATACAATAACAACAACAACAACAACAACAACAACAACTAAGACCTGGTCATGCAGACAAAGCTTATAAAATCAGAATTTTTAGAAGGTCTGATATTTTGTTTCTATTGTTTTTAATATTTTTTCACATGAAAAAAGACAATCTTGTTATAAAATGTAAAGGAATTCTATATTGTTACCTAATTTCTTCTATAATGTGACTTTCTGTTTCCTCTTCTAAACTCAAAATTGTGGATTTGTTTAAATACTCTAATTTTTATTTACCTTTTTATTAATTTTTTTCTTTTTTGTGACAGGGTCTCTTTCCTGGCTGTCCTGGAACTCATATGTAGATCAGGCTGGTCTCATTCTCAGAGATCTGCCTGCCTCTGCCTCTGCCTCTGTACTTGACATAATTTTATAAATACGTAAATTACATATTACATTACATAATTGTAATACCCCCAAAATTAAAATAACCATCAATTATGCACTTCCCCCCTGAGATCTAGGACTAAAGGCATATGCCACCACGCCTAGCTTGGTTTTTTTTTTTTTATTTTAAAGTTTATTTACTTTTTGATATGTATGACTGCTTTGCCTCCATATATGTGTGTGCATCATGTGCATGCCTGGTGCCCTTAGAGACCAAAAGAGGACATTAGAATCCTTGGAACTGGAGTCCCAGACAGCTGTGCGCTGCTGTGTGGGTTCTGGCAATCAAATTTAGGTCCTCTGGAAAAGCAGCCAGTGCTCTTAACCACTGAGCCATCTCTCTAGCTCCCAATACTTCAGTTTTAAATGAAATAGTTCATAGAGTACAAATATCTGTAAAAGCTGGGGAAATGCATAATTAATCTATTTTTAATATGTAAATTTTGGTTGTTAAAAATGCCTGATTCTTCTCCTGCTACCTTTACTTAATTAAACCAGTCAGTGGTATTGGCTATTTTAATTTTTGGTGTATTACAATTATGTGATGTGATGCGTAATTTATGTATTTATAAATCAATGTCAAGAACAGGGGATTAAAAGCGTTGATGGTGACGGCTAGTAGGTTTGAGTGATCGGATCCAGGAATTTCTTCTTTACCGGCTTTACCTGAAGTTCGTCTCTCCTGAAGACTGCTGACAGGTCAGCTACTCAGCCCCGTTTATATCAGATCCTAGGACTGAGCCTTGCTAGCAATGCTGGAATGTTAGCACTTCCTCCTTGTGCTCACAAAGCAAGGTACTTAGTCAACAAGAGGAAGTGTAAATCCAAGTTCCTAGAAAGAACCATGTGTCTGGCAGCCCTCTAGAAAGCTGGTGGGCTGATTTAGAACTTCAGTGCTTGTAGGAAGGAGTTGCAGGTCTGAGGCCTAATTATAATGTATCTTCAGCAATCTTTAGCTCCTTCAAGTCCCATTCCTTTTCCCTGCTTTGCATGTGACCTAACACCCTTGTGGTTGGCAGGTAAAACCTTTAATACGTTCATAGTACTAGACCACGAACTTCCACCAACAAAATGGTTAAGGACGAGGTCAGGCGGGGCAAGGGTGGCGTCCTCCAGAGGCGGAGGCAGGCTGATCTCTGAGTTTGTAGGCCAGCCTGGTCTACAGAGTGAGTTCCAGGATAGCCAGGGCTACACAGAGAAATCCTATCGTGAAAACAAAACAAAGCAAAACAAAAAGCAAAGAAAAATATTGTCAGCTAGCGTCTGAAGCTCATCGCAGAGATTTCCCTGGTTTGCAGTAACCTGCATGTTTACCAGTGCGTTTGAAGCGTCGATTCACAACTCTGCTTTGTTCCTAGAAAACTTCATGAACTCCATAGCACATTGCAACCCAAGTCTGTGCTCCCAGGCCATGCTCCAAACAAGACATCGCTTATCCCTTTTGAGGCACCTTGTGGTCTCGTGTCTTACGGGTCTCACGGTCTGTGCTCTAGCCTGGCTCCCTTTGCAGTAGGCCGTTCTCTGTGGCTAACCTTGTGACTCACAGGACTCTGCCTCACCTCCTCTGAGAAGCCTGGTTGTATTAACAAGAGAAAAGATACACAGCCTTGCCTTGTTGTCCGGGAAATAAAGATGCATACTATTATATATTAAACGTTTCTTACATGCTTGCAAATTTAGAGCATGTAAAAAGATAACCACATCAAATTGCTGTTTCTACTTAAAGCATTTATTTCTACAGATGTGAAGTGCCTGTGGGGCACCACCATGGCTCTGGAAGCAGGCACAGCAAGCCGTATCCTTTCTAATCCTGCTGCTTCAGACCTTAACAGAGATCTGACATTTGCAATATTGTGTTACTTCCAAGCCGTTGAGTGCACTGAGGTTGACCCCTGGAACCCACGAAAAGGTGGAAGGATAGAACCAACTCCACAAATGTTTCCTCTGACCTAAATGCATGTATGCACACACACTCTGTGTGTGTGTGTGTGTGTGTGTGTGTGTGTGTGTGTGAGAGAGAGAGAGAGAGAGAGAGAGACAGACAGACAGACAGACAGACAGACAAAGAGACACAGAGAGAGATGGTAAATTTAAAAATATTTAAATAAACATTTTCAGATTAACACATTATCTAGAAAACAGTCCGTTGCAATACAAAATGTCACATTACCTTGATAATAGTATTTCCCCATACTGAGGCAGGAGAATGGGGCAGACGGAGGGCTGGACACTTCCCAAGTGAGGTGTTTAGTGATTCTGAAAACTAGCTCTCCTGCACTACTGTAAAAGCCAGAATGTCCAAATATGACCTGCATCATGCTACTCAAACACATCCCTGGGTAGAGTTAAGACGCTCATGAGAGGCGCAGCATATGAAGTTGTAAGTAACCAGATATTGGAAAAACCCACACCAGGCGACATCGTGAAACCCCAATCCTTCCTGCACAGCTGCCCTTTGAGTAAGAAACCAAATGTTTCTCTCTCCAGCCCAGTTCTTCCCCTGTGGACGTGCACTATCACTTAATGAACTCTGCTTCAGGGACACCAGAACCCCTTCAGCCCAATCTCGACATGATTGTGTTTTGTATGGGCGGAGCCCCACAGGTCAAGCAAACAGCCAACGACGGTGAAGGCAGCTGTGCAAGGTTAAAGCAAGCCAGATAGTGATGCTCCCTGACTTACTGGAAAGGAATCCAGGCATCGGTTCCTAGGTTTGGTCCAGAAGGGTCCGTGGGAACCTGGGCATGCTGGCTATGCAGAGAGAACAATAACAGATCATGGAAAAACAACGGTCCTTACTGCAATCTTTGTTCTCATTCATAATTATTAGAAAGGATTGTCCAGAATATTAACTCTCATCAGAAATTTGTTCTTTTGAACATCCTGAAGGGTTACGTTGCCTGATACAATTTTATCCCACGATGGGAGACTCAAGACTGTCTGAAGCCATTGATCTCCTGTCAACTCGGGGGCTGAGTACCACCATTCCTGAGAGAAAGAGAGAGAACAAGGCCTCGTCAGTGCTCCCAGCCTGTGGAAGACGAACCTGATCCCAGCAATGCTAATGTGTCTTTCAGCCTATTTTGGTTTGGGATAAGATCTCGCTATGCAGCCCTGGCTGGTCTAACCTTTAAGTTAGGCTGATCCTCCTGCCTCTGAGTCTGGAGGGCTAGAATTATAGGCTTGTGCTGCCACACATGGCTCTGGCTCCTCTGAGCTTTTAAAAACAGGGAGATCCACAGACAAAAATGAAATTTTTCTTTATTCTTTTTGCTTCTTCTCTCCTTCCTTCCTTCCTTCCTTCTTCATTCCTCTTTCTTTCTTCCCTTCTTCCTTTCTTTCTTTTTTTCTTTGTTTTGTTTTATGAGATGGTTCCATGCAGCCAAATCTGACCTTGAATTTTCTGTGTAGCTGAGGATGACCTTGAACTCCTGACCCTCCTGACTCCACCTCCCAAGTGTTGAAATAACAGACAACAAATGACAGAAATAATTTTCGTTTTCCAAATTAGAACTCAGATGCATCTTCAAACAAGCATGCATAACTGCACAGCCAGTCTCTCCTAGCGCTCTGCTGAGCCTGCAGTTCCCCTCTGAGGTGCTCGTGTGGGGAGTGAGAGCATGGGGTGGGGTGGGGCACTTGGAACACAGATGGAGAGTGCAGGGGACCAGAGAGATGGGGAGACCGTACTAAGGGGGCTCGAATTGGGGAGTTCTCTGGAAAAAAACCCTGAAAGCTAAGAAGAAACCCATAAACCTGAGCTGTGGATGCAGACCTCGTTTTGGTAGAGCCAGTGATGGAGTGATGGTTACTGTGTTTGGAGCGTGTGCACACTCTCTACCATCCACACCTTGGAGCCCCACCCTTAAGGGGATAGTATTGAAAGTCAGGGCTTTTGGGGGTTAGATTCTGAGGGCTTTGGGATTTATGTCCTAATACATAAAAGCACAGGAGAACAACCCCCCACCCAATTCTATGGACAGGCAAGAAGGAGAGAGAATAGAAAGACAGGGGAAATTGGAAAGGAAGGAGCCTCTTATGCCAGAGCATCAGTTCTCAACCAGTGGGTAGAGACCTCTTTTAGGGGTCTAGTTACCTTTTTACAAGAGTCACCCAAGACCATCAGAAAACACAGATATTTACATTATGACTTATAACAGAAGCAAAATTACAGTTATGAAGTAACAACAGAAATAATTTTATGATTGGGGGTCACCACAACATGAGGAACTGTATTAAAGGATCACAGTGTTAGGAAGGTTGAGAACCGCTGCTCTAGAGAGTCTGGCTGAAGTTAAAAATGCCCACTCAATCAACAAAATGAGCTGTGAGGGTTCCTACATAAAGACAAGTTTTCCTTCCCATGGAGGTATCCTAAGTATGAATGCTAAACTAGTCATCCATGCTGAAGAGCCTCGAGTAGCTTTGAATATGGCTTTGCTCCTTCTGTGAAGCTGCAGTTTTCTGGAAACGTCAGAAAAAAGACCATAAACTTCATTTGCAGGTAGAAAGAAAAGAAGAGAGAGAGAGAGAGAGAGAGAGAGAGAGAGAGGAGAGAGAAAAGAGGGAAGGAAGGAAGGAAGGAAGGAAGGAAGGAAGGAAGGAAAGAAAAAGAAAGAAAAGAAAGAAAGAAAGAAAGAGAGAAAGAAAGAAAGAAAGAAAGAAGGAAAGAAAGCAAGCAAGCAAGCAAGCAAGCAAAGGTCTTAATTTCCTTGCATAGTCCTGGTGACAGATGGTGTCTCGTACAAGCCAATACACCTCCAGGAACCACCTTTTGACAATGCAATTTCAGAAGCTACCAGAACCGTACAGCATGAAAAGCTCACACGATGTTTTGTGTGTTTCATTTTCCTAAGCACTCTTAACACCTGTACTTAAATCTATGTTTAAATCTCTGTCTCTATGTCTCTATGTCTCTCTCTTTTTCTGTCTGTCTCTCTCTTTGAGACAGAGTTTCTCTGTGTAACCCTGGCTATCCTGAAACTAACTCTGTAGACCAGGCTGGCCTCAACCTCAGAGACCCTCCTGCCTCTGCCTCTGGAATTCTGTGACTAAAGGCGTGTGCCACCACCGCCTGGCTGAGCCTCAAAGTCTTTCCAGCGGCTATAGAAGAATCCTAGCTTCATTTGAGTGGAGGTCTCTGAAGGGATTTCCTCAGGCAGCAGGTGGCAGAGTGGGACTGTGTCTCTGGCTCCTGCTCCTTCTGCCACTGATAGGGGCACAGCCAGAGGTTCCGTCAATGGGGAACTCATCTTCATCAGATACTGAATTCTAGCACCATGGTCTTAGACTCGCCAGCCTGCAAAACTGTGAACAGTAAACTTCTAAGTGACACAGGATGAGGTATTTTGTGATGGCAGCACAAGTGAACTAAGACAATGACCTCTGATGCTTCTAAAGCCCCACTGACAAGTGGGAAGGGTGAGCCCCGCCCTCATCTCTCTCTCTCTCTCTCTCTCTCTCTCTCTCTCTCTCTCTCTCTCTCCCTCTCTCTCCCTCTCCCCTTCTCCTCCTCTCTCTCCCCCTCTCTCTCCCTCTCTCCTCCTCTCTCTCTCCTCTCTCTCTCTCTCTCTCTCTCTCTCTCTCTCTCTGGCTGAGGCCAACTCTCTCTCTTCACCTGCATGCTCAGCCAACATTTCTCCAGCAAATTCCCCTGTGTCTCAGAGAGCTCCAAGGCTGTGTTTAGGAAGAAGTCACAACTGTGCCCGTCTCCCATCAGTATGCAGACATAGGCCATCAAATGGTAGAGCCTGGGGTAGAAGACGGGGCCAGTGGTATTTTGAGCCACAAGGGTCTCTAAGGCCTAGAGAAAACAAACAACAAATAAAACTAGAGGCTGGAGATGGAGATGGCTCTGATGGTCAAGAGCTTGTCAACAGGAGTTCAGTTCCTAAAACCAACATTTAAAAAGTATGGCAAGGGGATAGAGGGATGGCCCAGCGGTTAAGAGCACTGACTGGGCTTCCAGAGGTCCTGAGTTCAATTCCCAGCAACAACGTGGTGGCTCTCAACCATCTGTAATGGGATCCGATGCTATCCTCTGTGTCTGAAGACAGCAAGAGTGTACTCACATACATCAAATAAATAAACCTTTAGAAAATAATTTTAAAAAAATCTTGAAGTTGGAGGATCTTGACTATTATAGAAAAGGAAGGAATCGCATGTAAAAATCTTTTTAGTCGTTGGGGATTTAGCTCAGTGGTAGAGCGCTTGCCTAGCAAGCACAAGGCCCTGGGTTCGGTCCCCACCTCCGAAAAAAAAAAAATCTTTAAAAAAAATCTCTTTATAAAACAACATCATGATGGGAAGTCATTGAGAATTCTATTTGACAGCAAATCTCAGCAAATGGGAACACATGGACACACGCAGGAAACACTGAGCAGTGCTAACACACCCTCTCTACGTAGTACAGCTACAATTTGTGTTTTTGGGGTTTTTTTGTTTTTCTTTTTTTCAGAGCTGGGGACTGAACCCAGGGCCTTGCGCTTGCTAGGCAAAGCGCTCTACCACTGAGCTAAATCCCCAACCCCGTGTTTTTTTCTTTTTAATTAAAACTTTTATTACATTGTGTGAGTGTGTGTGTATGTGTGTGTGTGTGTATGTGTGTATTTGTGGTCACACGTGCTACAACATAGGTGTGGACGTCAAAGAATGACTTTCAGGACTTGGTTTTCTACTTCCGCTATGTAGGTCTTGTGGATCAAACGTAAGCACCTTTACCTGCTAAGCCATCTCTCCAGCCCCCACCCCCCCTTTTTTTCTAACTTTTTAGGAGGGTTGTCTTAAAAATAAAGCTTTTAGCATAAACATGTACAAAGTCTGTGATGAGAAGACAGTTATGCAGGAGGGTAGATAGGAAGCCGCTGGAGGGGAGGGATTGTGCTGCAAACCAGGAAGCAGGCCTCACCTTGAGTAGCTCCACCCCACTGTCCTGAGCATTCTCGGCCTGCTCTTCTATTTGCTTCTGAAGATGGAGGACTTGCCCTTCCATGTACCTAGAAATTCCTTCGTAGTAAAGGACTGTTGGGGTTCTTCGAGTCACTAAAGTCTTTGCTCTATTGGAAAATTTGTAAAAGTTGTCCCATTCCTGAAGTCTGGCGTACCTGCAGCGCCAGAGAGGAAAACGTAAAATCAGAATGGCTCTCGGATGGGCTGGTTTTCTGACAGATCTCTGTGGATGGCAACTTTCAGTCCCTTGGACCTCTACCTCTACCCAGTGTCTGAAACATCAGGATGTTAGGTGACATGGACCTGGGAAAGGATGGAATCCTATGACTGCGGAGGGACAGAGAGCCCGCAGGAGCACACATCGAGTGCTGGGTTATCCTTGGACTCTAGGAAGTGAGATAGGTCCCACATTTCAGGCTTGAAGAAGCTGTCCCAGTTGCAAAGAGAGGTGGGCCAGCAGTTCTCAGCATGACCTGCAGACAAGCCGGTGTCACCTGGGTCCTCTTTAATTTTAGGCACCATCAGCTTATTATAAAAGGGAAGTATTAAAATTAGTTACACGGTGAGAGAGTTCAGAAAGTGATGGAATGGCCAGCTTCATGTGACACTGTTTCAATTGTGATTTCAGTCCACAGACTTTCCAAGAATGTCACCATCTCTAACTAAGAAGTAATCCTTGCCATGGTGCCTCCATGTTCTGGGAGGAGAACTTTGTCTCCAGCTTTCACATGGACTGCTTGAATCTCCCCACAATTTTCCTTTTGCACCTGATCCCACAACACTGTTACTGCAATACTTTTCCTGGAGACTTTCTGGAAGCATAACCCCACCTCTGGGTGCCCCACAGTCTCGGCAGCACCCCTTTCAGGGGCTTTCTCTAAAAATATTCTCTGGCGCCTTTAAGCTGTATCAGATGTAAACTATGAATATCTGTTCTTTTTTTTTCGGAGCTGGGGATCGAACCCAGGGCCTTGCGCTTGCTAGGCAAACGCTCTACCACTGAGCTAAATCCCCAACCCCCTGTTCTTTCTTTTAAAGAATGTAACTGAACTCTTCTTTGGCATCTAACTCTTTCCCTCTAGACTCTAAATGATATGTAACACATTGTTACCAGACAGCTATGCAGGAGTAAAGTCCCAGGAGGAGTCCGCTTTGGAACTTGAGGATTCTGTTGTCTTCGTTGTGGTGTATGAATTCCAAACATTCTTCAAATGTTCTGTAAATGAAGCCTAAAAAGGAAACAGTGATTTTGCTGCAGCATGGTGTGGGGTTGGGGTGTGTGTGTGTGGGGTCTTTCTGGCCTTTAGCTCGCAACAGAACTTCCCACTACCTAATAATACCTGGTTGCTTTAGATATTCAAAGGGTCCTGTGGGCTGTAACAATCACATTGCTGCCTTGGCCTGTGTTTACAGGATCTTAGGTAGACTGTGGAGTCTTAGAGGTGGGTACATGACCCAGTTCCATAGAAGAGACCAAACGCCATCAGATTAATCCAATCTTTCCTGCTCAACTACAAGAAGTCCTGGTAGTTCAGGAACCTTCAGTTTTTCACCTACAGTTCCCTTATTAGTAACGATGTATGTCTCTCCTTGGTTAACCATGAGTGGAGAAAGAACCCCTAGTTGGTCCCTCTGGTTTAACATAACAGCCATCTACTCAATCCTATTTAAAGGTTGTCAGGAAAGAACTTGTTTTTTGTATATACGAGTGAGGATTCTTAAAACTAAGCCATTGTTTGCACTGGCTGATTAGAACTTCAATAATGTGGAGAAGCTGGGATACTGCACGATAACTTGAATGCAAATTATCTTGGACTATCTTTAGCTCCCTGAATAGTCATTCCTTGCTCACTTCTGTGTTGGGCCCACCACTCTGTGACTGACACATTAAAAACTTTCTAGAATGTTTTTAACTTAGCAGACCCCTAGCTTCTACCAACTTGATCTAAAAGCTGAGTGTGTCGGCAGACAGCATCGGAAGCCTAGAGCTGAGATCTGTCCACTTTGCCGTAAGTTCTCTCTGATGTTCCCACCTATATATTTGAAAAGCACCTTGATTGATGACTTTTTTTGTAATATTATTATGAAAGAGTTCAAGGAGTTGGTTCTATGCTGGGGGCGTGGAACTGTGTTCCTGAACCACTGTCACCCACATCTGGCTCCAGAATAGACACTTTCTTATCCTTTTTGAGGTGAGAGCTGTGTTTTTGTGTTGCCATCACCATCAGTGATTAACTCTCATTATCAATGGACCAGCCCTTGTAGGCGTGTAAAAGCTTTAACATAGCAATACACACTGTCATTGATAATGTTCATGTTGGAGAATCATGCAACCAAGTTACAAAAGAAGATCTCATAAAGTTTTAGGTAAATTTACAATTTTGTGTTGGACCATGTGCTGGTTAGTTTTCTGTCACCTTGATATAAGCTAGTGACATCTAGGAAGAGGGAACCTCAATTGAGAATATGCATCCATAGGGTTGGCCTATAGGAAATGATGTGGCACGGCCCAGCCCGTTGGATACACCCTGGGTAGGTGATCCTGGATTGTGGCTGAGCAAGCCACAAGAGCAAGCCAGTAAGGGGCACTCCTCTGTGGTCTCTGCTTCAGTTAGTGTCTTCAAGTTCCTGTCTTGAGCTCCTGTCCTGACTGTAGCCTGCAAGGTGAATTATGTCCTCTCCTCTTCAGGTTGCTATTGGTCATTGTGTTTTATCATGGTAACAGAGGCCAAACAAGGACAGACCAGGGTCTTGGCTATGAAGCCTGCAGATTATGTGTTGGACATGCTTATCAACATGAAGTTTCTAAGTGTATCCTGTAAATATTAAGGATTAAATAATCCCAGTAAAAGGCACACCGTAAAACAGTGCCAGTGACTACCACTCATTCAGAAGTTGATCTGGGGCTGGAGAGACGGCTCAGTGGTTAAGAGCACTGACTGCTCTTCCAGAGGTCCTGAGTTCAATTCCCAGCAACCACATGGTGGATCACAACCATCTGTAATGGGATCTGATGCCCTCTTCTGGTGTGTCTGAAGACAGCTAGAGTGTACTCACATACATTAAATAAATAAATTTTTTTTTTTTTTAAGAAATTGATCGGACAGCTCAGACCTACAAGCGTCCTCCAGATTTCATTTTTCTTTGTCGCTGCTCCTCCAGCCCTGAGACAAGTTCTCACTATGTAGCCCTGGTGTCCTGGAACTTTCTATATAGAGCAGGATGGTCTTGACTCACAGAGGTCTGCCTCTACCTCCCACGTGCTGGGATTAAAGGTGTGCACCAACACATCAGACATCCACTGCTTCCTTACAGTTCCGGTGATTGCTAACCAGCTCCTTGAATCATTCTCTGCATCCCTGACCGCCAACTCTCTCTCTCTCTCCATCCCTTAATGCTAACCAGTCCAAAGTCAAAGCCCAAAGCCCAAGCCCCGAGGGCTGCCTCATCACTCCAGTGTGGAGATCCACCCTGATTTCTTTTCATTCCCCAAGCTGGAATAAATCCCATGCTTACCAGAATAAAGCATGATGTCCAAGCAGACGAAATAGAAAAATGCCTTGCTGAAGATGTGCTCCTCTGTTACGGAAAGGTCCCACAACCATCCCAGCACCTGGACCAAATGCTTGTATCTGTGGAACAGAAGTGGGGAGGTTGGAAGGAGTGAGAGGGCGGGATGGAGTTCAGTTCTGGTCTCGTTAGTCTTGGACATGAACCAAATACAGTTCTTAAAATAGCCTTCAAATCTTCCCTTGCCCAGAACCGGAACCTAAGTCTCCAACTGGGTCCTCACCCTCTACTGTTCTTATAGGGCTCCTCCATATCAGGGGGACTAGGGTCCGGCCAGTGTAGTGTGGCCTAGTCTTCATTGCTGTTCATTTGCGCATGCGCAATGTCCCCCCCCCCCTTTTACCAGTCAGAGATGGCGGCCCGATTCCCACAATAATCTTGATTGGCTGCCCCTGGCCAGAGGCAACCAGAATACAAAAGAACTCCAGTAAGAGAATTAACAGGGAAAAGGTGATGTTGATAGATATAAAATGACAGTTATCTATGTTACATCCAGGGAGGAATAAGCCAGAATCCCACAGGCAGCTTCCGGTTCTAACTAGCTTTGATTGCCAGCCCAATAGCCTAGAGCCATCTGAGAGAAAAGCTTCCTGATTGAGGGGCTGGGTGTGTCTGTGGGCACTGTCTTGGTTATTAGTCATTGCTGGGAGGCCCGGCCTTCTGCAGGAGGCACCAGCTCTGCTTCTGAGAGCTAGCTTAATCCCGTGCTGGAGAGGGAAGCAAAGGACAAGCCAGCAGGAAGCTGCGTGGTTTCTGCTCAGGTCCCTGCGCAAGTTCCTCTTCCTGAATTTCCTCAAAGATGGACTATGACCTGGAAGTGTCAACGCCACCATCCCTCCCCTCCCCACTTTCAGGCAGAGTGCTCCATCACAGCAACGGGAAGGAAAGTAGAATCTGAACTCTGGAAAATGCTTTAGGACAAATACCTGCTCTTCAAGAAAAGAGGTTTACTCAGTCTGCAGAGAACCATATGGTATTTGTTGGGATTCCGGAGAAGTGACCACATCTTGTGAGCTCGGGAGCCTGGGGAGAAAGCAATCGTGGTGCGTTTGGGGGGTATTACATGTGACTTTATGCTTTTTCTAGCCTCGCCAGCCCTTACCTAATTCAATGGCCAAGTCCAGATGACCGGTTAAGAACTTGATATGGCCCAGTGCGTCGGCTGCATAGGCCATGATTTCAAAGGCCTCGCCTTTCAGGGGGAGGTTCAAGAGCTGCTCCATGACCAGGATTTCATATTTGAACCACAGGCCCTCGTATCCAGCCAGATGGCAGTACAGGGAAAAGTCCAGGAAAGCCTTGATGATCTACAAAGGCAGCAAAAGAGAGAGGAGGAGGGAGACTGAGGAAGAACCCCAACACAAAAGACTCCGAGCCTACCAGGAAACTTTGTTAAACTTGGAGCAATGCCATGGACTTAGGTGCAGAAATCAGACTAGGTGTCTGCTACCCTACGTACTGGGCTTTCCAGGAGAGGCTCTGTAGCCACTCTTGTGTACAGTTTTTAAATGAAACAGACGTGGAGAAACGGCTGCATTGTACAAGATGGGGTGGATGCAATCAAGTCTACACGGCAGGCTCTTACATTTAAGGTGGAAAAGAGTATTGAGAGAGAATTAACCTTTCTCATGCACTGCTTTTGTCGTGTAGAAAAAAGAAGAAAAACTGGTTTGGTTAGTTTGTTTGCTAAAGACTAATTTAAAACATAATTGGAGACTTAAGAGAAGGTACTGGGGGCTGGAGAGATGGCTCAGCGGTTAAGAGCACTGGCTGCTCTTCCAGAGGTCTTGAGTTCAATTCCCAGCAACCACATGGTGGCTCACAACCATCTATAAAGGGATCCGATGCCCTCTTCTGGTGTATCTGAAGACAGCTAAAGTGTACTTATATATAAAAAATAAAAAAATGAGAAAAAAAAAAAAAAAAAAGAAGAAGGTACTGACCCTCCAAGCAAATCTTTAAAATGAGAAAGTTGCTTTGGAATATAAATGATTAGAGAAGAGCAAGGAGAAAAGAACTACTTCTAAGGGTTGGGGATTTAGCTCAGTGGTAGAGCGCTTGCCTAGCAAGCACAAGACCCTGGGTTCGGTCCTCAGTTCTGGAGAAAAAAAAAGAACTACTTCTGAACAATCAACACACACACACACACACACACACTACATGAACAACATGTTTTGAAAAATACAGACAGGAGAATAGACTGACAATAGATTCTCTAGCAGTCCAGTTATTTTATGTTGGAGGTGACTGTACAGGGGAGGTTCTATAAATTCCGTCAAAGGCCAAGTCCCTGGGTACTTATTAAATCCTAAAGTTCTCCTTAGCAAATTCCTTTCCTGGTGTGAACATGCATGGCCGAGAGAAAAATCTGCAGCTGCAATAGTCTTGCAGTGGCCTCTGACTTCTTAAATGTGGACCAAGAGAAACAGAATCTGACCGTTTCTTCTTATGGGGCAAACAGAGAGCTCGCAGAGGTTGTGTGGCTTGTCGGCGGTTACACTGAGGAGGGCTGGGGTCTGGACCCTATTCTCTGGGTTCTCATCTGGCCTTCTGTTAACTTCAGTGGTCCCTGGCTTGATTCCATCTTTGGAAACACCCATCCTTTTAGCTTCTTCAACTCCCGTTCTCCTAGCATATGGCCGAGTTTTGCAGGAGGTGGTACAACCCCTCAGTGAAGATGGGGCAAGCGTCTCGTTACCAGGGAAGGCCTGATGACACACACCTGTAATTCCAGCTCTCAAGAGCCTGACCTAGGAGGATGACTGCAAGATGGGGGCCAGCCTGAGCTACAGAGTGAGGTCTGTCTCCAACAAACAAACAAACAAACATGAATCTTCCTCAAACAAAGTAAGGCATGCAAACAATGAATCTATAAAGAAAACAATTAAGATATTTACAAAAACTTAATATAAGGCCACATTTATTGTGTTTTACTGTTGTTTGGGGGAATTGCAAGATTTCTTAATGAAAATGTTAATTATGTTAGTATGTCTTTATTAGTGTTGCTTTAAAGGATTTTATGTTTCTTTCTCACTATGAGTCTTATCATATCAATTGCAACCCACAAGAGCAAAAGCTGTTTGACTCTTCAGTGATTTCCAACAGTGGGGTCATTTGGGGCCGAAACATGAAATCTGGCAAAATCACCCAGTCAGAGAGGCCTTCTGCTACAACCGTTTGATTTTCCAGTTTCCCTTGGCATTGGCTAGGATGGTTGTTGTTGTTTTTCTGAATGAGATCCAGCAATGAGAGCTGTGTGGCATCCTACCTGGAAATCGTTTTGAGTTTCCAACGAAGTGTTCATCTGCATTATTGCTGCCAGACGACCATAGTACTTGTAGTGGAAAAAGAAGTTCAAGCTATAGATCTTCCACAGCAGGGAGAAGCAGGAGGACTGCAGGAAAAGTTGGGCCAGCTTCTTCCTGTCACAGGGAAGTTTCCATCACCACCAGGCTCATGCGCTTAGACCCCCCATGTCCTCCTGTTGTCCTTCCCAGAGCCCTTACCAATTTACTTTTTATATATAAGTATACATCAGATCTCATTACAGATGCTTGTGAGCCACCATGGGGTTGCTGGGATTTGAACTCAGGACCTTTAGGAAGAGCAGTCAGTGCTGTTAACCACTGAGCCATCTCTCCAGCCCGGTCATGGGCAATCTTGTAGAGCACTTAAGTATGTTACATTGAATTAGATCCTTAACCTGTCTGAACTTCACCTTCTGTGTAAAATGAGGTCAAGCCATCCCCTCCTTTCCTATGGACTCAAATTGATGAATGGTCCCCATGCATCTTTAGCTGGCTTTGCTTAATCAATGATGCCTGACAAGGGCAAGTGTTTTATCTGAACTATGTTATGGGGATAGACAGATGGCTTAGCTGTTAAGAGCGCTTGTTGCAGAGGACCCAAGTTCAATTCTCAGCACCCATATGATGGCTCACAACCAACTTAAATATAGTCGCAGGGGATCTGAGCCCCTAGTGGGCACCAGACATGCACATGGTTCACAGACATACATGTAGGAAAGAGAAACATTCATATGCATAAAATTAAGTTAAAAAGGAACCCATGTCATCACAAAATAATTATCCTGGTCTCCATTTTACAAGTCAGAAAGTGACTTGTAAAACAAAACAGGTTACTTCCAAATATTCATGTGCTGTCTTTCTGCCTCTGCCTCCCAAGAGCTGACATTACAGACACACGCTATCAACTCCATTACTACTTTCTTTAGAAATGTTCATTTTATTTACTTATTTGTTTTCTGTGTTTTATAAACAGGGGTGATGCTCACACCTTATGCATATGCATAAGAGTATATCAGAACTGGCGGTAGAAACATTTTCGGGATGCTTGCTACAGTGGTTTGAACGAGAATGTCCCTCACAGGCTGTGCCACCTACGTACTTGGTCCCCTGTTAGTGGCACAGCTGGGGGAGGAACAGAAGGTGTGGCCTTACTGGAGAAAGTACGTAGCCAGGAGCTGGCTTTGGTGCCATATTGAGTTTGCTCATTCTGTTTCCTGCTTATGGTTCAAAAGGTGAGCTTTCAGCCGGTCCTGCCACCTTGGCTCATGCCTATTGCGGTGCTCCCCGATATATGGTTTATTATGTGTGTGCTGGGAACCAAACTCTGATCTTACCATTGTTCAGTAAGCATCCTTAACTGCTGATGCATTAAGGGACAGCTGACTTTGTTTTTCTTTTTAGTTAAACAATGACTTTCATCGTGTCCTTAGAGAGAGGTCAACTTGGTTTTGCTTGTTTGTTTTTTTATTTGTTCTTCCTCAATAATCTTGTGAATTGTGCGTTGTAAATTGTTTCCACTGCTCCAAGAGTTGACTGACCCTAAAATGTTGCCTAGTATGTTAACTGTCTGACCATAAACCTATACAACATGTACCTTTCCCATGATCATAAAAATAACTACGAAATTCTACTTCTGTAGACGCTTGTTATACAAGGGTCCTCTCACTTCTGATCTAGGCTGATTCATTCTCCCACCGAGGAAGACTGTAAGTTTAGCCTGGCTGTAAATAAGATTTTTACCTTGCAATGTCTTGGTGTTAGCTCCTGGTTTTCGACAACATAACAGTATCTTTCCGGCCCTTCAATCATCGCTTTTTTTCTTTTTTTCTTTTTTCTTTTTTTCCTTTTTTCGGAGCTGAGGACTGAACCCAGGGCCTTGCACTTACTAGGCAAGCGTTCTACCACTGAGCTAAATCCCCAATCCCAATCATCACTTTTTTTATAGTTCATTTATAGACCAAGTCAGAGCTACATTTTAAACTAATGACTATCCCTAATGTAACCTTTATCAAATTCATAGGTGAGTAGAGAAACCTATCCTTTGGCAGATGTCCTCCAGACCTGCTAGTTTTCTTTGAGGTAAGAATAATACTTAGTGATGCATGGGAGGGGGCTTGGGGCTGAGGCTCTGAGGAACATGGCATCAGTTCTGACATCTGACTCTGGATCCACAGGAGAACCACTGTACGAGTAAGAAAGAGAATTGATACTCACTTTGCAAAGGAATCCTATGTTTTGCCATATGAGTGTCTTTGATGAAAGCTACTTGTGTAGTGCCCAGGCCCTGACCAGGAAGCCCTTATTGTATCTGCCTCCACCCCTCCCAACAAAAGATCAGACCAGACAGGAATTTTTGAGCTATTGGAGCTCCAGCTGTAAGGACAGACTCGTACTGTGTAGAAGTCTTTGTTGTCTGGGAATGGGAATGAGATGCTCGGTTTGCCCTAGCTCCTTCTCTTACCCTGGCAGCGAGCCCTCCTGGGTATGCTGGTTCATGAAGTGGGAGAGTCTGTTTTTCTCAATATGCATTTGGAGAGTCAGGGAGAGTAGATTGCAGGGAAACATTCTGTTGAGAAGCTTCAGTGCTTTTCTCAGCATTTTCTTGGCGAGCACCATCTGTCCCATATTAAAACAGATCTAAGGGAGATGAGGCAGGAGAGGGGAAAGCAACGATTCTTGACTTGGTGGGTTCCAACAGTAAGTTTTGGGAGAATACTTATCTAGAAAGCTGGTCGGTGGCTCAGGAATAAAGTTCTCATGTGTTTTGGCATAATATTCAAAAGGAATGTTTATCGGGTGCCTGCTGCCTAAGGAAGGCTGGGTTTGACATTGAGCACCATATTTACTCATCCCTGTTCATGCTCACAAAGACATCCCATAAAGATGTCAGCCTAGGTCGGTAGGCAGGATCTTGCTGCTGACAAGTTATAGTGAGAAACTATTGAGTCTAGTAGCTTGGGTTCGAGAATCTTGGACAGGAATCTGTGGCAGTGGAGGAGGAGCAGATAGAATGTATACAGATGGCTTCCACTCCTTCCGTGGACTCCAGCACCGAGATGACACCTTTCCACCATCAATGGTTTCTTACCTCACCTTTGAGACTATAAAACGTAGCATATTCAAAGGTCTGACTCCAAGAATCTTCATTTGTCAGAGATTTCAACAGCCTTTCTCCTTCGCCCAAATACATGTATGCCTGCAAGCAACCGGCAAAGAAAACAGAGAAGTGGTGAGTTACAACACAGAGGGCTTCCTGCCCCAGATACTCCTGAAGCAAGGGAGGCAGGAGCCACCCGGATTCCGTGTCATCCCTGATGTGGTCCCATTGATTACAGTGCATCTCCAAACAAGACAGAGGCTGGGAGGGCAGCTCAGCGTCACGCTCACCTCTGTCTGCTAGACGTAGCAATCCCTTCTTTTTGTTTCACTCTATGCATGTGGTTACTTCAATTCAAGGGGCATGATGCATGGAAACCTATGGGTTTTCTGGAGAAGTGTTAACCAGGGCTCTGGTGGTCTCAAGCCTGTCTATGTGAAGGCTTAGCCAAACTGCACGGAGGCAAAAGTGTGTGAGCCTCTGAGGGCTACGGGACTGAAATCAAACTCATGTCGTCCAGGAAACCTAGAGGTAGTCTGTGCTCTCAAGTACAACAGGACAGCAAGGCATAAACCACTCAGGAGGACAAGGACAAACATGAAGGATTTATATTAGGAGTGAATCAACCCAAAGCACTTGCGTGTAAGTCTATTTTCCTCTCTCCCAGCCAGGTAGACAATTTCAACAGTGGCACTATATCATTAGTTAATAAAAGGTTTGCTCTGTAGCCTACGCTGGTCTTGAACTTGGCATACAGCTTGGGCTGACGGCAAGCTTGTGATTATCCTGCCTCAGCTTTGCAAGTGTACCACCATGCCTGGCTTGGTTAATGAATCAATTATTAATTACGTTTTTTAAAGACAGGGTCTTATGCATCTTATGTGGCTGAACCTGGCCTTGACTAGATCCTGATAGTCTGCCTACCTCCCTGCCTGCATCCCAGGCTGGCACATATCACCACGCCAGGAATGATGCATGATGATGTGCTGGTTTGAATAGAAATGGCCCCCATAGGCTCATAGATTTGAATGCTTGGTCACTGGGGAGTTGCACTGTTAGGAGGTGTGGCCGTGTTGGAGTAGGTATGGCCTTACTGGAGGAGGTCTGTAACTGGGGGGTGGGCTTCGGAGTTTCAGAAGCTCAAGATAAGCCCAGTGGCTCTCTCTTCCGGCCGCCTGTGGATCGGGATGTAGAATTCTCGGCTCCTCCTTGGGCACCACGTCTGCCTGTGTACCACAGCGCTTCTTACCGTAATGACAATGGACTAAACCTCTGAGCCTGTAAGCAAATCTCAGTTGAGTGCTTTCCTTTATAGGACTTGCTGTGGTCATGGAGTCTCTTCACAGCAAAGGAACAGCGACGGTACTTGAAACTGCTCTAACTCTCTTATCTCAATCTCGGATCACTTCCCTTCTCAGCGATGGGATTGTCTAAGGAAGGGGGTGCTGGG
The DNA here is from genome assembly GCF_011064425.1 of Rattus rattus. Classification (NCBI taxonomy): domain Eukaryota; kingdom Metazoa; phylum Chordata; class Mammalia; order Rodentia; family Muridae; genus Rattus; species Rattus rattus. The sequence continues at coordinate 44,671,196 of NC_046163.1, read as the reverse complement.
AGGTCAGCCGGAAGTAATGGAAAAGCACACGGGAGCTGGAGCTGGCTGTGTGTCTGAGTCTTAGACGGAGGAGGAGGAGGAGCGGCGCGCGACGACAGCTTACGTTATAGTTGTCTCCCAGGATGAGATAGGCAGATGCAAGTTCTAGGAAGTAGTACAAGGCTTTGTTGTTTTCTTCTAAGGCTACGAAATGCTGGGCCAGAGGCAAGATGACAATCTGGAGCAGCTCCTCACAATGGCACGATTCTAGAGGGATGACATCATCCTGAGACGTCCTCATCTTTATGATAACATTGTCAAAGAAATGCAAGATTTTTTCCCTTGTTTCTGTGATGCTGTTTAAATATAGGAAGGAATAAGTAAAAATAAGCAGGAGATCAAGAAACTACAGGCAAGGCACAGATTTTGATGCAAAATCATCTTTGAAGACCAACAAAATCCAGTGTCACTCTCACAGACATGGTGCTCTCTTCGTGCACCATGAGGCCCCTGCCATTTCTCCTCTGTTACTAAGAGGCCCAAAGAGTTGATTGACCCAGAAGTAATGAACCCAAGGGTGATTTTATAACAATTGCTTCTGCTCTATCTAAAAACTCGCACGTGCAAGCCCGGCAGTGGTGGTGAATGCCTTTAATCCCAGCACTTAAAAGGTAAAGCTAGGTGGATCTCTATGAGTTTGAGGCCATCTGGTCTTCAGAACAAGTTCTAGGACAACCAAGGCTACACAGAGAAACTCTGTTCCAGGGGAGAAACAAAGCAAAACCCAACGACAACAATGATGACCACCACTTGTGTGCGTACCTGATGTTCTCGGGGAATTTGAATTTCCTGGGGATCTCTGATTTAGAAAAGATGACCTCGTCTTCAGCTAGAAAATAATTGAGCAAATGAGACATTTGCCATCCACCAAAGGCTCTTATTCCCTTTACCCAGTCAGGGACCACATTTCTCACCCCCCGCCCTCCCTGGGGTCACCTCAGCTTAGAGAAAGCTACATGGTTCTTTTCTCAGATAAAACCAGATCCTAAGTGATGGATGACACTTCTGAAGGAGATGGCTTTCTACCCTGCTCTTTCCTTAGACGGGAAAGCAGTGAGCTCTGAATGGCCAAAGGAAAGCAAAACGCCAACCAGGAGGAGCCTGCTGAGTCTACAACTGTCTGCTGGGCCACTGGTCAACAATTTCAGTGGATTATTACAGAAGCGGGAAAATACATTCCCATTCCACTGTGTTGACCCACAGAAATGCTGTCCTTTGTTCTAGTTGATAACATTATCCTGACCCATTTAACACACAGTAATTAAAATAATAGCTTAATAATCACAAAGAGGGAACATTAACGTGTAATGAAGAAACAGAAATGTAAAGACATGTACGCATATGCACACACATATGTGGTTGCTTTGCTTGAGATGGGGTCTCATGTTACCCAGACTGGCCTTGAGCGCAATATGTAGCCAGGGATAACCTTAAAATTTTAATCCTCCTGCCTTCACCTCCCAAGAATTAGGATTGCAAGAATGCAGTGCTAAGATTCGAACACAGGGCTTTGTATATGCTAGGTAAGGACTTTTCAGACTCCACAAATGTGATTTAGGAAATACAGATATTCTAATCAGGACTCCTAAGGCTAACTTTAGGGGATAATAGTCCTGAATTAGACATCTTATCTAATGAGACTTCAGTAGGTTAGATGGTCCCGTGGGGAGGCCAGACTTCTGATGGGGAAAGCGGTCCATCTCAGAGCATTTGCTAGTGGCTGATGTGGGATTGCACCCTAGCTCTTTGGGCTTGAAGGTTAATGGCTACTAAGTGTAACTTCATAGATTTGTTTTGAGACAGAGTTTTACTATGTAACCCAGGCTATCCCTGAGCTCTGTAGCCTAGGCTAGCCTTCTATTCTCCATCCTCTTGCCTCAGCCTCCACACAACTGAAGAGATCTTTTAGTTCCCAGTAAGGCAACCTGAAGATTCTGTGCTCTTTCCCTTACGTTATAACTCTCGTGGCTGTCAGCCCACGTGCAGAGCTCTGCCACACTCTAAGCACAGTGCATTAGAACCCTACCTCTTGCATGGGTCAGTCCTCAGCTCTTTCCTTTGTAATGTCTGCAGCTTGCCTGATACCTCACATTAGATGGCAGCAGGCAGCATTCGCTGTGCCTTATTTCTTGGTGCAGATTTTAATGCCAAGGGCATCCCACACAGATACTAACAGTTCTGGTGTTGGTTTTCTCCCAGACAAGGTCTCTTGTAGCTCAGACTCACTTTTCACTTCCTATCTAACCAGGGGTGACCTCAAACTCCCAATCCTCTGGCCCCATCTTCCAAGTGTTGGAATTACAAGCATGGACAACATTCTTAGTTTCATTACAAAATGCTTAGTTTTGTAACCATAATAAATATATTTCGATTTTGAAAAACAAAATGTCATGCCAAAGCGAATAACTGATAGTGGCCAGCACTTGGCAACAGCCATGAACATTTCTCTGACACCTTACTTGCCCTGGTGGGATGAGGCTTACACCACTGATGTCCCCTCTTCCCTCAGCCCTTGGAGGACTTAACTTTAAGGTCCTAGACTTAAAGTGCTTAATGGTTCCTCTTCTTTCACACTTATTTATTTATGTGAATGGATGTATGCGCCACAGTGTACATGAAGAGGTCAGAGGATAACATGTGTGTGGGCAGTGGTTCATTTTTTCTACCACCTGGGTCCCAGGGATCAAACTCAGTTGTTGGGTTTGATGACAATCACCTCCGCCTTCTGATCAATCTTGGGATACCAAGTCAATCTCTCCCCCACCCCTGAAAAATGGGAGGCAAGGCTGGGTATGATTGCAGATGACTGTAATCCCAGCACTCAGAAGCATCACTCAGAGGTTCAAGGCTAGCCTGATCTAAGTAGTGAGTTCCAGGCTAGCAGGGCTGTACAATGAGGCCCTGTCTCAGAAATGAGAGACGAGGACCGTGAGACACAGAACTGAAGGGGAAAGAGAGTTAACTGAAACCAAAGATGTATATATGAAAAAGCCATATGGAAACCTACTATTTTGTTAGGTAATTGTTTTTTAATGATTTATTTATCTTTATTTATGTGCATTGGTGTTTTGCCTGCATTTTTGTCCAGGTGAGATTGTTGGATCCCCTAGAACTTGAATTATACATAGTTGTAAGCTGCCTTGTGGGTGCTGGGGATTGAACCTGGGTCCTCTGGAGGAGCAGTCAGTGCTCTTAACCATGGTGCCATCTCTTCAGCCCATAAACTAATTGTTAATAAAAAGAAAAGAGTTTGAAAGGAAGTACCCATATGGATGGAAAATGTTGCTTCTACTACTCAGTGTGTTAAACAGAAATGCCAGTACCAGGTGTGGGATACCTCCTTATGTCAGCACGGACCCAGAGCCCTACCCCCACCCCCAAAAAAGAAAAAAAAAAAAAACCACAGGCCATTTCCATTGGTCTTGATTACCCATCAGAAATAGATGATTAGATCATATTGCTGATGACATCACACAGTTTGAAGACACAGATAACAAAGCTGGAAACCTCCACCCTGTTGGCTACCTAAGGACGCTTGTGGTGGTTGGAATATGGTTGGGCCAGGACGTGGCACTATTAGGAGGTGTGGCCTTGTTGGAGTGGGTGTGGACTTCTTGGAGGAAGTGTGCCTTTGTGGGGGTGGGCTTTGAGATCTTCCTCCTAGCTGCCTGTGGACAGTCTGCTCCTGGCATCCTCGGGATGAAGATGTGGAACTCTCAGCTCCTCCAGCACCATGCCTGTCCAGAAGTTGCTGTGCTTTGGGCCATGATAATAATGGACTGAAACTCTGAACCTGTAAGCCAGCTCCAATTAAATGTTGTCCTTTGTAAGAGTTGCTTTGGTCATGGTATCTGTTCACAGCAGTAAACCCAAATTTAAGACAGTGCTGTACAAACTGCTAAGGGAGAAAAGTCACCCACAGACTCACTCAGGTGGGAAAACTTGTGAGCTACAATACAAACCTGCCAAGCAAGATGAGCCCACGTGCAACTGAGGCACGAGTGTTGGGTAACCAACCACTTTCTGGTTAGATTGAAGGCCATAAGAGGAATTTATGCCTACTGCTGTAAACCCAGTCAAAGCTTATGACTGGGAAGGCCGTCGGGGGGTCATCAATAACCTATTATGGTTGCTTTGCAAAAATAGCATGGTGTCGAGCTGCATTCTAAATATTTCTGTTTATACCCATAGGTTAATGTTGCTCTCTGCCTTGGCCAAGGAAGCTTCTGTTTGCAATAGGCGATGATTAATGTAGACACTGAACGCTGGATAAAGTACTGGCAATAAGTGACTATGGAGTGCTCAACCCTAAACAGGACATCTAGTTTGGCTCCTTCAAGGCTTGAGGAACATCATGGAAGACAGCTCACATGCCAGCTGTGCTGACTGGTTTTGTGTGTCAACCTGACACAAGTTAGAGTCATCCAAGAGGAAGGAGTCTCAGATGAGGAACTGCTTCCATGAGATCCATGAGATCAGTCATTTTCTCAGTTAGTGATCAATGGGGGAGGTCCCAGTCCATGGTGGGTGGTGCCATCCCTGGGCTGGTGGTCCTGGGTTCTATAGGAAAGCAGGCTGAGCAAGCCATGGGAAGCAAGCCAGTAAGCAGCGTTCCTCCGTGGACTCTGAATCAGCTCCTGTCTCCAGGTTCCTGCCCTTTGGTGAACAGCAGTGTAGAAATATAAGCTGAATAAACCCTTTTCTTCCCAACTTGCTTTTGGGTTATGGTGTTTTGTCACAGCAATAGAAATCCTATGACACCACCTCTCTGGATTCCATCCCCTGCCATGAGACCTTCTGATTTAAGCTCAGCTGCACTTAACTTGTCAGAGCCCTGTGTGGAAGTCACAGTGAGACAGACTCTGCTACCCCAAGGTGCATTGCTAGTCCTTCCCTGGACCATTGGACCTATGACACTACTTGCTTCCCGAACCCTGAGGGACTGAAGCCTTTAAGGTCCAGAACCAAACCATATAGACCTCCATCTCCCAAGATTTCCCAGCAGGAGCTGGGGCTTGTTAGAAGGGAAGTAGGTTTTACTTTTAAATCCGTGGGACTTCACCATCTTCTTGACAGTATCCATATCCAGAGTGTTGAGTCGAATGTCCGCTATGAAGTGGTGGTAAGGAATGAAGTCTCTGTTTCTGCAGTGGCTGCACCGATGGGCACTCTCCTCCAAAAAGCGGGCGCATTTCAGATGCAAGACTTTCTTCTGGTCCTTGAGCCACAGCTCGTAGGCTGTCTTCTGCATTATGGGTCTGCAGAACCGAAGGATGTGGCATTCAATCACCTCTCCTTCCATCTCACGGAGCTGCTCCTCCTCACTGTAAGCTGGAAGGAACAAGAAGGGTTTCTCCAGCCAGGCAGCAGGCAACACACCTTTCTAATACATTAGTTCGTAAGTTCTGGTGGGTCGTTTTTGTTCTGTTGTAATTTTTGTGGTTACCAGGGTTTGATCCCAGGGCATTGCGCGTGCTAAGCTACGGCTCCACCTTTTGGCTGCATCTCCGGTCCTCTCAGCCCTTCAGTCTAGATATTCCTCTAAGCAAGGGGGATATAGACTTTTCTTTTCGGGTGCTACTCACCTAACCCTTCCTTGGACTTCAGGGACAAAGATCGATAATGAACCTCAAACGTGGTCACGTTTTGCTTTAAGGCTAGTTGAAGGTCTTTGCTACTCCGGAAGCAATCAAAGACATTTGATTCCACTAGGGTGGCCAGGGCCTTGATCATCATCTTCATGTTCCAGCAGGGGAGAATCTCAAACAGCAGCTCTGTGGTGAAGGTTAGACCAATGATAGCAGCACATCTCACCAGCATCTGATGGGAAAGGCTCATGCTGTCCAGTTGAACCAGAGAGATTTCTGCAGATGGAAAGCCATACATGAGACATGAGTTATCTACCATCATCAGATAGGTGCACTCTAGAGGTAGACAACTGTCCTGAGCTACGGTTCTTGTTTGTGGAAACCTAGCCAAGCCCAGCCCAGTCAAAAGAAGTAATTGTTTAATACCCAATGTATAGATACCCCTCTTGCTGGAGATAGTCAAGGTGCAGTTTCTATGATTTGATATGTATGACATGAATAAGACAGACCTGAGGGTATTATGGTTTAGTGGTAATGAGTGAAAAAGATGTGTGAGGATAAAGTCATGGGAGGCCACAGTAGTCAGGTCTCCCACTCCTGTGCTTTGAAGGCTTCTCCAGCTGCCCCTATGTCTTCACTGGCTTTCCTTTTCCCTGGACCTGCTCAGTAGGAAGAATAAGGCCCTCTATCTGCTCATCAGATTCATTTATTTCCATGACACACATTATGATCTCTATTGCCTTAGTACATGTCAGAGGGCCTAGAGCGCCAATCCCAACTCTTCACCCGAACTTTAGTTTCATAGTTCACGTGTACCTGAATGTCTACACTTCTACTTCTATTTTCAGTGTGTGTGTGTGTGTGTGTGTGTGTGTGTGTGTGTGTGTGTGCATGTGCGTGTGTGTGCATGTGTGTGTGTGTGTGTGTGTGTGTGTGTGTGTGTGTGTGTGTGTGTGTGTGTGTGTATATGCATGTGTGTGTGCCTGTGTGTGTGTGCGTGTGTGTGTGTGTGTGTGTGTGTGTGTGTGTGTGTGTGTGTGTGTGTGTTATCTGAGGTCTGAAGCATTCTGATCCTGAAGCATCCTGGACAACTTGCTTTACCACTGGGCTACATCTCCAGACCCTTCTTGGGCATTTTTAAAAAAAGATTTATTTATTTATGTGTGTGAGCCTGTGTTAGTACATGTGCACTGTGTACACTGGACGTCAGAAGACAGCATCAGACCCACAGGAACTGGAGTTAGAGGGGCTGTAAGTCACCATGTGGGTTCTGGAAATGGAACCCAGTTTCTTGGCAAAAGAAGGACACACTCTCCACCACTGAATTATCTTTCCAGCCCCCTTTCTGGACATTTGATATCCATTTGAGACAACACTCGAATTTCTTTACTTGTCCACAGAACACAGGCAGGTACAGTTGGAAGCAAGGATACCTTCATGCTTTAGCAGATCAGTGAAGGAAACACAATAAAGGCAGCAAGTGTCCCTGGGCCATTCTCTCAGACCTTTAAAGTTACTTCTGGATGACATAAACTGGAGCTGTATGCAGGCTACAAGACTCTTTCAAGGTCATTGTCTTTGAGCAGAGCAATATGTCTCAGACATGAGCTTGTCATTTACCACACCTTTCTCGTGAACTTTGATGCCAGAAAATGTCACAGTGTTAGATGTTAGAGAGTTCTTCCTTATGATTGGTTTTAGCTTAACGGACAACGTATGCCACTTCATTCTGTGTAAACATTTATATGTGCGTGTACGTGTTTGTGTGTGCACATGAATGCACACATGCTGGTTAATGTGTGCACACTTAGAAGCCAGAGTGAACTGAGAGTCTCCCTCAATCCTTCTTCACCTCATTTATTTTTAAAGGTTTGTTGTTTTATTTACATGCATGTATTTGCCAACATGCGTACAGATGCCCACGGAAGGCAGAAAAGAGTAAGACCTGCTGAAACCAGTTACAGGCAGTTGTGAACCACCCAATGTGGGTGCCAGGAACTGAACTTGGGTCTTCCCAGAAGTACAGTAATCACTCCTAATCTCTAAGTTACCTCGTTAGTCCTCCCTCTGACCCCTTTTTGAGATAGGGTTTCTCTGTATAGTTCTTGCTTTCCTGGAACTCACTATGTAGACCAGGCTAACCTCAAAGTCACAGAGATCCTTGACCTCTGTTTTCCAAGTGCTGGTATTAAATGTGTGCATCACTACTTATTTTATTTTTCGAGAGAAGGTCTGTGGTGGTTTGAGTGAGAACGCCCCCCCCCCATAGACTCATGTCAATTTCCAGTTGGTGGAACTATTTGGGAAATTGTAGGAGGTGTGTCCTTGCTGGAGGAGGTGTGTCACTGAAGGCAGGCTTTGAGATTTCAAAGGCCCATGCCATTCCCAGTTGGTCCTCTATCGTCTACTTACAAAGAAGGATATAAGCTGTTGGCTATTGCTCCAATGCCATGGCATGCCTGCCTGCTGCCATGTTTCCCACCATGATGGTCATTGGGCTCTAACCCTCTACAAATGTGAGCCCAGGATAAATGTTTTCTTTTTCTTTTTTCTTTTTTTCGGAGCTGGGGACCGAACCCAGGGCCTTGCGCTTGCTAGGCAAGCGCTCTACCACTGAGCTAAATCCCCAACCCCAAATGTTTTCTTTTATGAATTGCCTTGACCATGGTGTTTTTGTCATGGCAATAGAAAAGTAACTTAGGCAGGTTTTTTTTTTTTTTTTCCACAGAACCTGATACTCTCCAATTCAACTAATCTGATTAACGCAAGCCTCAGAGAGCATCCTGTTCTTCCCCCTCAGTGCTAGGACTAAAAATACGTGTCACCACCATGCCTGGCTTTTTCTTCTTTCAAAGAGAGTTCTAGAGCTTGACCTCAGGTCATTCCTCAAGCCTGCACAAGCACCTTGGTAAACTGAGCCACCTCCCAGCTCTTCACATGTACTCTTCAGTGCACTGCAATACGAATTCGTTCAATTCAGACTATGTACAGAGAGGAGGGGGCTCCTCATTAGAGGGGGGAAAAAACAAAGCCTGCTGTGCGGCCTGCCTCCCCCATGGGGAACGCAAAGCGTGTACTTCAGGAACTTTGTCATCATCTTTTTTTAGACCGTCACCCTCGGAGAGGCAAAAGTAAAGCCTACTGGAAAGTGAACGCAACTTCAATTTCCCTTACCTTTGAGCGATGCTGGAGGTGACAAATTCTTTAGTCTGACACCACTTGTAAGGTAACAGGCTTCTTTCTGTCCCTCGGCTATGGAAGTATAAAGATACATGTCTTCTGTTGGCCTAACAGAATACTCTAATGGAGGCAAGAGACAGGGAAAGTTGAGATTGTTATCCTGTCTGTGAAAAGTCCTACTTCCTTGAAAACTCTGAAGGAACTCGGGTGAGAATGACTAAGCAGAGATGTGTTGGTTTACCAAATGTTCTCGAACAACTTATTTTAAATAAAACCGATACATGGACATCTAAAGTAACTCAAAATTGCTTTATGTTCCTTTCTCCCCCTCCAAAAGAAAAAAAAATGGTACTATTGGTGTCTCCATGATGCTTTTAGTTTTAGAGTACTGGATTCACGGTAGGCCTAGACTCCATCCTGTCACCTAAGGTAACATGGAGCTATGCACTCATTCATATTCCCCTGAGATTATTTGGACATGGGTTATAACCAGAGGGGAATTTAAAATTGTGAGGTCTGAGAATAAACATGCCCAGTACGGTGGTCCACCCATATGGAAAATGTTTGTCCCTTAAATAATTCCTATAAGACTTGGTAGGTAAAGGACAAAGACAAAGGTGACTAAGTGTAGTCAAGTTCCTCATTTCCTGAAGGGATAAATCATGCACTCGAAGACTGCCAAGAAGTAAGTGACCCATTAGGGAGTACACACGGTAAGTACTAGACAGTTCATATCAACATTTACTAATTATTTGTAGCTAATTATTTATTAAATACTGGTTGGTTTTATGTCAGCTTGACACAAGCTAGAGTCATCAGAGGGCTAGGAGCTTCAATGGACAGAATGCCTCCATGCGATCTAACTATAAGGTATTTTCTTAATTAGTGGTAGTGGGGGAGGTCCCAGCCCGTGGTGAGTGGTGCTATCCCTGGGATGGTGGTCCTGGGTTTTATAAGAAAGCAGGCTGAGCAAGCCATGGGGAAGCAAGCCAGTAAGTAACATTCCCCATGGCTTCTGCATCAGCTCCTGCCTCCAGGTTCCTGCCCTGACTTCTTTTGTAATGAACAGCAATGTGGAAGTGTAAGCTGGATTAACCCTTTCCTCCCCAAGTTGCTTTTGGGTCATGGTTTTTCAGCAAAGCAGCTGAGACCCTAAGACAAAGACTTACATTGCAACACAATCTATGGGGGTGACCAGCATGAGTGGCCAACATTCCCAGGCCTTTGGGTACACAAAAGAGGATTTCTAAGAGGATAGAAATCCAAGGAGCACCAGAAAGAGCTAACAAGGAAGATCTTGCTATTGGAATAAAGTCATAGGAAGGGTTCATAAAGACCCTTATCAGGGTGCTGACATTTCCCCGTGTTCTTTCTATCAGAGTGTACATTCTTTAGCCCATCTCTGGAAGCCCAGGTAAATTGGGTTTTCTTACTATTTGGGGCCTTAGATCTAACCTTTTTATTCTCCTGGAAACCCTCTGGCCATACAGGAAGCTGCCTGCAGCCTAGCCCCATTCCTTTTGAACCTCTCTACAAAAGGACTTAGTGAGAGAGTAATAGTGAGAAGAAGCTACTCACTGAACAGGTTATTCCAGGTCACGTTTGTCTTTTCCTCAGCCTCTGCTTGTTGGAAAATGAGAATTCTGTGGTGGTCGAGGTTTTTCAGCAGTTCCTCACAGTAATACGGAATCCCGCAGCTCCCCTCCACCAGGTACCTGTAGAGAAAGTGAGGCAGAGCGCCCACACGGAAAAACCAACGGTCAGTAAAGATCAGACTTGGCCTCCTGAGAAGTCTTCCCTTCTGCGGGTGCTTCAACTTGTTTTCAAGCTGGGAGACTGATTTCTTTCCCTCCTTTTGTTTTCAGGGCTGGGGACTGTGCTTGCCGGGCAAATCCTCTGCTGTACTACCTTCTCCACCCACCTCTCACTGCTTAAATTATGTAACAGATTCGCGTGCTTCCAAAATTAAAACTATATAATAAGTCATAGCCTTTGTCTTGATTCTCTTCCTTGTTCTGTAGGTAATAATTTTGATTAGCTTTTGGTTAATTCTGCCACTGTTTCTTTTAAAAAATGAAAGAAAAAAAAAGGTACTGGCCACATGGCTCAGTGGTTAGAGACACTAGCTGTGCAGGTCTCACAACCTGAGTTTGATCCCCAGTCCCAGGTGGAAGGAGAGAACCAAATCCCGAGGGTCTCTCTCTCCTTCCCTGCCTCTCTCTCTCTCTCTCTCTCTCTCTCTCTCTCTCTCTCTCTCTCTCTCTCACACACACACACACACACACACACACACACACGACAGAGACCGAGACTGAGACAGAGACAGAGACAGAGACAGAGAGGGAGCCATGAATATGGGAAGGAATTTATTTGGTGAAGAGAAGAGAGAATAACAGGAGCCAATAGTTGAACAGGAGAAGCTAACAGGGTCAGGAGTGGACTTCATGTACAACTATGCATGAAGCTCATGTATGGCTAAAAGAGGCAAACCAAACACACGCCCACTTAGATTCTACTCATACACCTCCATTACTTTTCAAAATAATATTGTAAGGTTGATGTGTATGGGTGTTTTGCCTGCATGTATGTCTGTGCACCCCATGCATGCCTGGTGCTCCCAGAGGCAATTGGATCCACTGGAGGAACAGATGGACATGAGCCACCATGTGGTTGCTGGGAACCAAACCCTGTCCTCTGGAAGAGCAGCCAGCGCTCCTAACTGCTGAGCCATCTCTCTAGCCCTTGGCTTACTCTGTCCTTAGGTGAAAGGCACCATGCATGCTAGGCTATGCCTCACAATGGATCCTCGTCAACCCTCTATGTCAGTAGATCTTTCTCATCCCATATCACTGGATGGGTTCTACCCTACTGAACTTAACCTCTTAGGATAGATATTTGAGTTGTTCCCAGTGTCTTATTAACGTAACTTAGGCTTCAAAGAAAACCTTGTTTTTGCATCATTTTTAAGATTTTTGTCATACATTTGTGATAGATTCCTAGAAAATTCTGGATTGGTAGATCAAGTGGGAAGTTTGACTAGGGACTTAGATCAGTAGTAGAGGTGCTTGCCTAGTGTGTGTCAGGGGCCTGGATCTCTGAGGAAGAGGAGAGGGAGGGAGGGAGAGGGAGGGAGAGGGAGAGGGAGGGAGAGGGAGAGGGAGAGGGAGAGGGAGAGGGAGAGGGAGGAGGGAGAGGGAGAGGGAGAGGGAGAGGGAGAGGGAGAGGGAGGGAGAGGGAGGGAGAGGGAGAGGAGAGGGAACACAGTACAGTTCCATACACTTGGATTCCAGTACTTGGGGAGACAAGGAAGGTGGATCCCAAGTTCAGAGTCAGGTTGGACTATATAATAAGATCTTGTCGCAAAGAGATCTCAAACCATGGGCTAAAGGGATGATACCTCATCAGGTGGGAATGCTGCTGCATGAAGACTGGAGTTCAAGTCCGAGCACCTATGTAAGAACTTGGGGTGGGCACACATGCAGACCGGGGGATTGGTGTTAGTTTCTAGCCTAGCCGTAGAGTCTGTGAGAGACCTCATCTCAAGACAATAAGTGGAGAATAACAGAATAGGGTACCTCACGTCTACCTCTGGCCTCCCTACACATATGGTTGCACATGCCTGCATACACATGTGCACCTACATTACATACAGTCATCACACATACATGTATACATATACATATGCACACACTAAATAGCAAAACTAACAAAACACAAAACCTAAACAGAAAAGGTGGTCATACTTACAGTTATATACACATATGTCTATTATCATATATGAGAATCACTGCCCCCCTGTGTGCCTGTGCATGTGTGTGCGTGCACACATGTGTGCATATGTGTGGAATACATTGCTCAAGTTATATTAAATGAGCCCTTGTTCCATGTGTCTTTCTTCCTGGAGTAGGTAACCTAGGTAGAAAGGCCTGGTGTTAAGTGTCTGTAATCCCAGCGTTAGGAAGCCAAGGCAGGAGGAGGTGTATAAGGCTAAAGCCGCTCAGCTGGTTCGGTAAGCATCAGGCCAGTCAGGGCTACACAGCAGACTGTATTCCAAAGAAACGGAAATGATGAAAAACAAAGCAAAACAGAACCCAGAATGACAGACACCAGAGTGGCCAGTGAACAACCAGCTGAAGGCCACTGTCTCGTTGTTAAGGGGGTTGCTGCCAAGATCCGGCAGGAGAATCACCGACAGTCTCACGACAAACTCCTACGAGTCAGTTTTCAGCATCTGTCTTACAGCGAGAACCCTACCACCAGACTCCACTCTTGCGTAAGACCTTGCTGAGTAGCTGGTGTGCTTTGTACAGCTTACCAACTTCTCTTTCCTGTCATTCCCAAGCACACATGGCATGCTCTGCATCACCACTCATCCCAGCAGGTAGGCCCAGACCCAGCAGACCAGCCAAGCAATGCACGAAGAGCGGAAACACACCAAGGAGGTGATCAACACTCACTCTACTAAGTGCCATGTGTGGGACTTCAAAGGCTGGGACAGCACAAGCGCTGAAATCAGCATTTCGAGTACAGCCAGCCCGGGCTGGGGGTATGGCTCAGTAGGTAAAGTGCTTTCCATATAAGCCCAAGGACCTGAGTTCAGATCCCTAGCACCCACATAGAAGTACATCTGTTATTCCAGTTGTGGACAGGCAGACACCAGAGGATTCCTGGGATTCACTGCCTCTAAACCATTAAACCTCTGGCCTCCACATGTATCCACAGGAACATATGAACACACAAGTGAACATATTTATACATTACACACATGTATACACACATACACACATGCACACATATGTACACATACACAGAACACACATTGCACACACATGTATGCATACCTACACATATGTGTACATACCCACACACATGTACACACATATACACACATGTACCACACAAATGCATTCACTCATGACATGGCCTAACGGATCTATCTGATTAAGCTCAGATCTGGGGGATAAGTGCGGGTGTCAGGACCTCGGGAGAGGAGGAGGTTACTCACGAGTCAAGCTCTCTGGGGATGCTGCTTACGCTAAGGTCAACACAGACCTTGTCCCGGATTTCCTGAGGCTGCATGGTACCGAGTGTGATGTAGGTGGTGTTCCGGTTCTTCATTATGGCATTGGCAGCTGCGCAGGGAGTTTCAGGGAAGGGACACAGGGACATAACAATGAAGATGGGCATGGACCGGATGAGCTTTTCTATGAAGGCCCAGGAGGCTATGTCCACAAACTGGGCCTCGTCGATGATGAAGATAATCCTTTCTTCCCTCACTGTCTGGAAGAGGGAAACGGAAACACTCTAGGCGACTTCGGGATCGTGTGTGTGTGTGTGTGTGTGTGTGTGTGTGTGTTTACCAAGTTTTATGGTTTGCACTATATAAACCAGGCCTCCAACTCAGAGATGCACCTGCTGTGTCTCCATATGTGTGTCTCAAAATGTGTGTCACCACGACCAGAGAAGGGTGACTTTAAAAAGAGGGAGGGAGGGAGGGGAGGGAGGGAGGGAGGGAGGGAGGGACACTAAAGCCAGATGTGGCACACACCGCTTGGTAGTTGGAGGCCTGAGGATCAGGAATTCAAGGCTACCCTTCCCTATCTATGGCACAAGCCCAGGGTCAGCCTGAGCTACAAAGACTCCTTTTAAAAAAAAAAGAAAAACCGTGAGAGTATAGTTCAGTGGTAAAGTGCAGTTTTAATATGTCTAAATCCCTGGGTTGGATTCTTACTTTTAAAAGATTTATTTATTTATTTTATATATGGGTATACTATATACTATACTATATATACTATACTATACTATACTATACTATACTATACTATACTATACTATACTATACTATACTATAGCTGTCTTTAGACACAACAGAAGAGGGCATCAGATCCCATTACAGATGGTTGTGAGCCACCATGTGGTTGCTGGGATTTGAACTCAGGACCTCTGGAAGAGCAGTGAGTGCTCTTAACCACTGAGCCATCTCTCCAGCCCCAGATTCTTACTTTTAAAAAAAGAGAGATAATTTGTGAGATAAATAAGGTCGTGGAAGTATCTATAAAATAAAAAAAAATTTAAAAAAGCAAAGCAAAACAAAGCACAAAACCATGTTCATAACATAGAAGTAATGGACGAGTCGACCAAAACTCATCTTAATTTACTGGCAAATAATAAATGATCCCGGGGATACGGTATTTGTTCTGCAACATATAATTACCAAACACCCTGGGTGGGTAGTGTGATGGAGACGGAGCCGCCTCTGACCCTACTTGGAGGCTTATGCTATTTTGGTTTGAACTCTGGTATGGGTTACACTTTAAGTAGATTGTGTATCCTTTTTTTTTTGTACAGACTACAACTAATCTGAATCGTTCACCCCCTCGTTAAGTATTTAGTGTGTATCTATTAGGGTCATGCACACTCCAGGTGTCGGAGACATGCCATAACTGTAAATGCACAAGCTTCCTGCCTCAGTTTCTCAGGTTCTAGGAACATGTATGTGCCACTGTGCTGGATGTGTGTGTGTGTGTGTGTGTGTGTGTGTGTGTGTGCACATGTATCTATGTGCATATGTATGTATGCTTGTATATATGTGTGCGCTTATAAATTATTTTATTTTCTTAAGATTTTGTCTGTATGTCTTCTGTCCATTGTCTTCTGTCTCTTTATCTATCAATCTACCTATCTATCTATCTATCTATCTATCTATCTATCTATCTATCTATCTATCTATCTACCTATCTATCTATCCATCCATCTATCTATCTATTTATCTATTATTTATTTTGGTTGTTTGAGACGAGGTTTCTCTGTGTAGCCCTGGCTGTTCTAGGACTTGCTCTGTAGACTAGGCTGGCCTTGATCTCAGAGATCCAGCTAACTCTGCCTCCCAAGTGCTGGGATTAAAGGCTTGTACTAGCATTTCCTGGAAGATTTTATTTTTAAGTGTGTGTGTGTGTGTGTGTGTGCGTGTGTGTGTGTGCGCGCGCACACGCGCATGAGCGAAAGTGTCCACAAAAGCTGGATGAGTAGCAGATCTTATGGATGCTGGGAACTGAACTCGAGTTTTTTGCAAGAGCTGCCAAAGCTCCTAAGAGCAGAGTCATCTCTCCAACTCCTCCATGTTTAAATTCTGAACAGACTCAGCTCACGTTCAGAAGGCCGGGAGAAGTAAGCACTTTAAGGTATGGCTTTCACATGCTTGCAGAACTCTCTGCTGGTGGAATGTGAGCCCCCGGCTCTGTGGCCTTTGCGTAGTTCCCTCCCCAGGTGACTTGACAGGTGCCTCTTACTTGCTCCAGGATCTTCATAAACAGGGCTTCCAGTTGCTTCTGCTTTCTTATCTTGCTCATCCTGGACATCTCCCGGGAAACGGGGAACTGTACGGAGAGTGAGAGGGTTGAACAGAAGGAGAGAGCAAGGGGACTCCCAGCAAACCCCTTCAACTGTCCTGAAGCTTGGGGTGCTCAAGTGTTATGTCCCACAGTGCCCTGCCTCCAGCCTGGAACCTCTACGCCGCAGAGTATAACAGGAAGGAAAACAGACACACTGTCTACATTTGCCATCGAGTTTGGGAACGGGTGACTTCGTGCCCTAGGTCACCCAGGATGGGACAGTGCAGCTATGAGGGAAAGGTAACAGACATGCAGAACACGGAGTGGCCGTTTGGACTTTCCAGAATATGGTATTTGAGATACGTCTGTTATCTCACAGGAACGTGTTACAGAGGCTGTGCGTATGGCTCAGGGCAGAGCAGATGCTTAGCATGTGTGAGGTCCCAAGTCCACCCTTAGCTTCTATAACTAGCTAAATAAATACATGTAAATTTCAAAAATGTGTGTTGCTTAGTCTGTCCTAGGTTCATTATCTAGAGCCCCAAAACCTTATGTTAAATGTTTCTGTGTTGTAAGGCATCGAACTATCATTTAGGTTTGCCTGAAAGTCTTTAGCACTCGAAGTAAGTCTCAGTTAAGTGATTAAAAACATTCTTCAATCTTTTTCTTTTTATCTCATGTGTCTGAGTGTATTGCTGCGTGTAGGGAGGTGTATCACGTGCATGCCTGCTGCCCACAGAGGTCAGAAGATGCTATTAGATCTTCTGGAACTGGAGTTTGTGAGTCAGCATTTGGGTGCTGGGAACTGAACCCAGGTCCTCTACAAGAGAAGCAAGTGCTCTTAACAACTAACTGAGCCATTTCTGTAACCCCACGACGGAGAGGGTTTATCGATTTATTTTTGGCTATGTTTATTTTTATGTATTTATGTGTGAGCTTGTGCATGGGAGTGCAGGTACCCACAGAGGTCAGAAGAGGACATTGGATCCCTGTGTTACAGGCAGTGGTTGGTTATCAGCTGCCAAGTATGGATTATGAACGGTGATGTGGAATTGTAAGCCAAACAAACCCTTTCCCCCCAGCTTGCTTTTGGTCATGGAGTTTCATCACAGCGATAGTAACCCTGACTGGGACCAAAGGTTAAAGTCTCAGAGCTTCAGGCAGGAGTGGCCGTGCGTGGCCCATAGCTATGTTTTTGCAGGAGTCTCACACGCGCTAGTTACCTGAACATGGAAGATGTCGTTAAGGAGACAGTGGTATTTATCATCCAACAGCGTCTTGACTCTATTTTGAAGATTGGTCTGTCGTTCTTTGTAATGTTTACAAGTATCCAGACCTAGTACGTTAGCCATGAGTATCTGGATAGTGTAAAAATTTTGATGGAAGCTGATCTTAGTCAGTGCAATAGCAACAGCCCTGTTCATAAGACAGTGGAGAATCAGGAGACCGTTTCAAGTCCAGTTCCTGGAACTAACAGAGGCTGGGAGAAAGTTCTGAGTTCTTACACTCAGCTGTGAGGACAGAGATTTATCAAGCTGTTCTTTAGTCCTGCTTCTGGTAACCCACCCTTCTTCATACGGCTATATTAACCTGGAGGTCTTTTCCTTCCTAGTTTTTCTGTTGACGCCCAGCACCCAGGCCAGAGCCTTAAACTCAGACCTGTCCTTGTCCTTTGCTTGGCATGCGTGAAGCCTGGAGTTCGCTCCCTAGTACTACCCAAAGCAGACCAAAGCTTGAACAACAACAACATTAGCATCAGCATCTGCATCAGCAACAGCAACAACATCAGCATCAGCAACAGCAACAGCAGCATCAGCATCAGCATCTGCATCAGCATCAGCAACAGCATCAGCAACAGCATCAGCATCAGCAACAGCAACAGCAACAGCATCAGCATCAGCATCAGCAACAGCAACAGCATCAGCATCAGCATCAGCATCAGCAACAGCAACAGCAACAGCATCAGCATCAGCAACAGCAACAGCAACAGCATCACAGCATCAGCAACAGCAACAGCAACAGCAACAGCAAGCAACAGCAACAGCAACAGCAACAGCAACAGCAACAGCAACAGCAACAGCAACAGCAACAGCAACAGCAACAGCAACAGCAACAGCAACAGCAACAGCAACAGCATCAGCAACAGCAGCAACAGCAGCATCAGCATCTGCATCAGCATCAGCAACATCAACAGCATCAGCAACAACATCAGCATCAGCATCTGCATCAGCAACAGCAACAGCATCAGCAACAGCAACAGCATCAGCAACAGCATCAGCAACAGCAACAGCAACAACATCAACATCAGCATCAGCAACAGCAACAGCAACAACATCAGCATCAGCAACAGCATCAGCATCAGCATCAGCAACAGCAACAGCAACAGCATCAGCAACAGCATCAGCAACAGCAACAGCAACAGCATCAGCATCAGCAACAGCAACAGCATCAGCAACAGCATCAGCAACAGCAGCAACATCAGCATCAGCATCTGCATCAGCATCAGCAACAGCAACAGCATCAGCAACACATCAGCATCAGCATCAGCATCAGCAACAGCAACAGCATCAGCAACAGCAACAGCAACAGCAACAGCAACAGCAACAGCAACAGCAACAGCATCAGCATCAGCAACAGCATCAGCAACAGCAACAGCAACAGCAACAGCATCAGCAACAGCATCAGCAACAGCAATAGCAACAGCATCAGCAACAACAAAAAGGACAGATCTTGCAGCATTTTCTTGTTTAATCCAGGGTTCCCATGGCCTATTTTGTGTGACATACAGAGTCACCAAAGCCTCATTCTCTCATAGCTAACCCTTCTCTTCCTAGTCATCTACCCTTTACCACCACCAAGTAAACAGTGGTTCTTTCTACGGCCAGGGCTGTGTCTAATCTCCAGGACTTTGCTTTCTTGCTCATCCAGGGGTTGATATCACCGGTCACAGTTTTTGTAAGTCAAATCCTAGCTTTGGCCTCTTGGACGACGTTCCTGATGCCCTGAGTTTGAGTTATGTACCTCTGTTCTTTGTGTCTCTGCCATCTACTGCTTGTTTGTCTCTGCCACTGCCCCCGCCACATTGCCTTTTCCTGGTTACAGCCTTCTCTCTTCTCAGCTCCTTGAAAGTAGGGATCACAA
Organism: Rattus rattus; assembly: GCF_011064425.1. Lineage (NCBI taxonomy): Eukaryota > Metazoa > Chordata > Mammalia > Rodentia > Muridae > Rattus > Rattus rattus. The sequence goes on along the minus strand of NC_046163.1, from coordinate 44,651,917 downwards.
GGCCCTCATATTCGGGGCATTGCCCAGTGGCTCTCCAAAACTCATGTGTGAGTTCTGACTACCACAGAAAGCAACCTTGTTTGGGAATAGTGTAGTCGGAGAGAATCAAGCAAGACGAAACTATCATTTGAACCAGGTGTGATGGTGCACGCCTGGAATCTCGGCGTTCATGATGATGTGGAAGTAAGAGGAATTAAAGGCTAGCCAGGGCTCCATGAACAGGGCTCTGCCTATATATCTACAAGCCAAGGAGCACCGAACATTGGCACTAGAAGCTAGGGGAGAAGAAAAGGACTTTGTTTTCTTAGTTCTGTGAGGGTACCAATCCTGGTGACACCTAGATCACACTCTTACTCTTTCCGTTGGTTAACTCACCCAGATTGTGGTAGCTTGTTACTAACACAGCACTTAACAGTTCTTGGAACATAGTAGGGATTTAATAAGTAATGACATGAATCAAATAAGATAGCAGGCATGGGGGTTGGGGATTTAGCTCAATGGTAGAGCGCTTGCCTAGCAAGCGCAAGGCCCTGGGTTTGGTCCTCAGCTCCGGAAAAAATAAAATAAAATAAAAACGATAGCAGGCATGTCCACCTCATATACCCTTTAGGTTAGGTGGGAAAGACACGAGGCACTGTTGTCATGATCTTGGTCATCATTTCTGTACAGTCCACTCCCTCAGAGTGGCAAGCCGCTCATCCCATGTGTGGCACTTCTTGTGTGAAGACAGATGAACAGTCTGAGGTAAGCACACTAACTCTGCCCTCTGGGTGGAACACCTAGTGGCCCAGCATTCCTTAGCCCCACTCTCCAAACTAAAGGGTTTAAAACAGCAATCCCCTAATTAACATAAACAGCAATGCCCTGATTAACATAATTAGCAAAATAAACACTAGCGTCTGGTCCCCAGACAGACTTCAACCTTGCCTGCCACAGCTCTGTGGATGTTTCAACCTGACTATCCATTGGGGTTAGGCAGGAAGTTCTGAAGTCTCTGAGCTTGCCCTGATATTAAATTGGGATTTGCAGAAACCAGTGCCATTTCCCTGTCTCTTAGTTTGAACCGCTTCATCATTAAATACCTCTTCAGCTACAAGGTCTGCCTCTCCAACAACTGTACTTAGCTAGATCATGTCAGGCGAGTTATACAAGGGAGAAGACAAACAAATGCAACTCTTTCAAGGGTGCAGCATTTCCTGAGATCACAAGAAACATGACTTCAAGACACTCACCTATGGTTCTCATGCTGGGAGGCCAGATACTCGATTTCCATAAGTACCTGACTTTTCCCATATCCTGGCAATCCTTCATACATTAGAACTCGGCTGCAGTTCGTCATCAGAAAGTCCTTCATAGTAGACATGAAATAGTCGATCTCCCTAACACGACCTGTTGTTTTTTTTTAAAAAAAGAACATTAACAAAAAATAGTTTAGAAATATATTTTAAAAGGCACGCAGTGATACCCTTTCTAAGAAGGTCTTTAGAATTTCCATGACATTGCACATGGGGCCTCTTCCCTTTGTGGTTTTGTTCTTTGTCTCTCGTAGCTGAGGCTGGCTGGTCTCCAAGTTGCTATGTAGCTAAGGATGATCTTGAACCCCTGTACCTCCTGCTTCCACCTCCCAAGTGCTAGTGTTACAGGCGTGCCACTATGCCTGACTTGGTTTCTTAAAGCTCTATGTATTTTTAAAAGTTTTTAAATCTTTTTTTTTAAAGCTTTAGTTAGCAAGGTGATTTTGAAAGTTTATTTCTGTAAGCTGTGAGGGAAAGTTCTTTTGTCATTATCCTCACTCGGTCGGCCCCATCGGGCCAGGGATGGAACCCAGAACCTCTGGAATGCTAGCCAAATGCTTTACCACTAAAATCTACCTCTGCTCTCAAGGGAAAGTTTGTGTAAGCTCATCACCATTCCGTTTAAGTATGCTGCACGGAACTTGAGATTTGCATAGATTATACAACCAGGAATCGAACCGAGGATCTCTAACCTTAAAATAGATACTTTTTCTCTGTTTCCTTTAGCAGACTAGATTATACAACTAACACATGCTCACTGTAGAAAAATATGGAAAACGTAGGAGGAAAAAGAACAATATAAAAAAAAAAACCTGTTCTGGTTGACAACCCTATCGCTTTTTTTTCCCTTTGATGCCTTAAAATGTATGCAGTAGGAGGCCCAGGCTGAAATCTGATACTCAGCCCACAATCTTCCAAAACCCCGGTCGAGCGTGAAGGACCTGGAAATACTGGACTTTCACAGCCATGGGCTCACTTGGGTCATTCCTAGTCTCTGCGCTGGACAGATGAGGTCTGATTTTGTTATCTGTGGGTACAGTGCCTGCATGTTCAAGTGCTTCTAATGTCTTTGCTGAAATAGGAGATGATAACAGGTAAAAGTGTCCTAGAAAAAGGAGGTGTGTATTTTGCCTGGCAACGTGAGGTTCTGGGTATGGTTTAACGGAAACCACCCTGCACACTCTGTTGACTCTCTTGAAGGAAAAGTACCCTTTGCAAAACTACATCTGAACTTCAGTGTTGTGAGCTCTCCTCTGAGAAGCCTAGGCTTAGAAGATGGGAGTCAAAGGGCCACGTAGTGAAATCCTCTCGCTTCTCTCTTCTGGTTCTATGGAACACGTACTGTCTTTCATTGGATTCTAATGTGAGTTTTAAGTCACCTTATCTTCAAATATATGCATCGTGTTTCTATCCAAACCAAGTCCTAGCTGGACATGTCGGTGCATTCTTGTAATTCCAGCACTTGGGAGTAGGTGGCAGGAGATTTAGGAGCTCAAGAATAGCCTTGGCTACCACAGCAAGTTCAAGGCCAGCCTGGGCAACATGAGACTCTGTCTTTGAAATCGAAAACAACAAAAAAATGATTTAAAAAAATCCTACTACAACGACTGTCGATGCAGGTTTTTTTTTTTTTTTTTTTTTTTTTTTTTTTTTTTTTTTTTTACCCTAGCATTTATTTTCCTGGTAATTTTGTTACCCTCTGTCAGAAATTTTTGGGACAGGAACTCTTACCAAGGAAGAGCATTTCCCATATTGCTGGTCTCCTACAATTTCGCTTTGGCTACTGCTTTGAGGAAAAGTGTGAGCCTGGTTTTTACCCGGCCCCCGTGTGAGGAATATGGCCTAAAGAGATTGGCTCATCACCTGGATCAGACTGAGGAAGGTCTGCCAATCACCGCACGCACTCTAAGGTAACGGACAGTCTAGGACTCCTCCTACTTTGAATCATCACTATAATCGCTTCTTGGGGGTGGGAAATGGGCCTCTTGGGGAGCGGGGGAGGGATGCTCTCCATCTTCTCTGGCTTTATGAGTGTGGGAGTCTTGGCCTGCTGGGTGTGATTGTTGGAAGCCTGTGTCTCTGTGGAGGGTTTTTGTTGGCCTGAGTGCTTTGTTTTACAGCTTGGGAATGACTGAGCTCCTGCAGGCTTAGCAGGCTCTGGGATTCTGGCCTAACACACTTCCAAAGCAATGCATCTCAACTTTCCTCTCGCTATGGCCCTTTAAGGCAGTACCTCGTGTTGTGGCGACCCATTCCCCTCCCCCAACCATCAAGATTACTTTCATTGGTACTTCACAACTGCAATTTTGCCACTGTTACGAATCATAATGTAAATATTCCTGGATAGAGGTTTGCCAAAAGGGTGGAGACCCGTGAGTAAAAACCACTGCTCCAGAGGAAGGGCAGAGCCTTAGACCCCCTGACACCGTTGTGGCTAGGATTTAACTTTCAATACGTCTTCCAGGGATGTTAAATCTAATAAAAGAGAACAGCAAGGGCTACTCCAAATATCCCGTCTTCAAAATCTATAGCCTCCTCTTCCCCAAAAAACACTGTTGCCTTCTTTCCATTGCTTCCAGCTCCAATGTAAATTAGCTTTGAGAAGGTCCCAGCCACCAAATCCCAACTGCATCACTTCCACATAGATTGTAGATGAACATGGTTTTGTGGGTGACAGAGGATTGAACCTTGCACGCTAAGCATTGTGCACGTTAAACACACACTCTCCTCTGAACCACACCCCTAAGCCCTTATACACGTAAATACAAAAGGTAAAACAGAATTTCTGGAAGAAAAGCTAGGAAATACTTCTCCAAACATATGGATGAAGAAAGATTTCTTAAATAGCACACAGAGAAACACGGTTTAAAACAAAAAAAGAAGGATAAATTGAATTACATCGCAGTTAAAATTTCTGTTCATTAAATAAATGCCTTAAGCAAACAGCTGAAAATGGACACTGAAGAGATAATTAGCAGGGACCCTGTACATAGGTGGCATAGCAATTTGTGAAGGGTTCCTTGTTTAAAGAGAAAGAGAAACCTACCGTGGTGGCACAGGCTTGGAATAGCAGTACTCCAGCGGTAGAGACAAGAGGGTCACGAGTTCAAGGTTGTCCTCAGGCAGATAGCTAATTTAAAGCCACCTTGGACTTGAATTGTACAGATTTTATCCTAACAGCAGTGACCACAACAAAAGTACAAGTCAGACTCTGTCTCGAGGGAGAAAAAAAATAATCCTAGCCCAAATGACAAAGTAGAGAAATGTGTGTAATCATTTTATGTAAAAGATGGGTTAAATAGCCCAAAAGGACCTCAGCCACATCTGAGCAATGATAAAGGGAAACTACAATAAGGGGCCGCTACGTACTCCACATGTGTCTAAGTCATAAAGACTAACCAAGGTGGCTGTTGGCAAAGATGAAGGACGATGGCATCATCTATCAAAATTATACCCTCTGTTCTGACAATATCACTTGTGTATACATAGATGTGCATATATGTACCTTTCCATACATACTAGACAAAATGCATATGCACGCTCTTTTATCTTCTTTGCTATTGTTGGTTGTGGTGGTTTGGGATGGTGTCCTGCACTGTGGCATTCTTCTTGCTTGGCCTCCTTAGGGCGGGGCTTACAGGATTTGCCCCAGGCTATTCCTCTTCTTATAAAATGTCTATTACAAAGACTTGTGTAAGAATGCATACGGCAACACTGTAGGGACCTGGAGATAACCCAAATCTTAGATACCAGGAAAAATGACTGCTGCGTTGGTAAACCGGCACACAGAAGAGTAACAGTCAAGAGTGATTTGTAGACAGACCACAGCACGGATCCACGTCAGAACACACGAGTGAACGAAAGAAGGTGTACAGAGGTGTTGTCCTGTGTGTTCATTTTTGTGCTTCTGGGCCCCCATACGACAGGGAAGAAGTAGGTACGGGGAAACGAAATTCAGCTGCTCACTCTTCTCCATCAATCAAGGAGCCTCCAGACAGAAAGGAGGGCGAAGCACATTCTAGAAGGGAAATCACTCCATTTCTCCTACTCTTCTTTTCTCCCTGCCAGCTGACCCTACAACTATCTTATCCTGTTGTGCTGAAGCCCCCTGGACAGTGACCAGGGTAGGGGCAGGGGTGGCAGGAGACACCACCCTTGAACCATGCTTTCTTCTCAGGGTTTTGTGAACTTTTCCTGGACTATCCTAAGCTCTCCCCCTTCAATCCCTTCCCTGCTGTCTAAAGCCTCTTCCTCAGTAGTTGGTATCTTATTTTTTGTTGTTATTGTTGTTTTCTTTCCAAAGGGGTAGGGAAGAGAGTCCAAGATTCCGTCCTAGTGGAGGGAAGGATGCTGTTTGGGGACAGGGAGAAGCAGGGAGAGCGGAGAGGTGTCCTCAGTGCAGGAGGCGGTTAGACCGTAAATGCCTGCCAGTGTTCCTAGGGAAGACTCAGGTGATAAAAAAAAAAACAAAAAACAAACAAACAAAAAGGAGGCAGAGGGGCCAGATGCAGAAGGCAGGGCAGGATCACAGGGAGTCAGAGTAAAGGAGGAGCCAGGCGCTAGCAGTGTTTCCTTTGCATGGGGAGCGCAAACACAGTGTCTCCCTCTTCTACCCCGGTTCAGCTTTGGTGTTTTCTTCTTCCCCTTTCCCACAGCATAAGCCACGACCCTGGCCATGTCCTCATGTCTCTGCATCTCTTGAACGTTCTGTCCCTCTACTCCCTCCTTCTGCACAGACACTATTACAGTATTTGTACGGCACAGCTCCCTGAGCATAAATGATGCTCTTTCCGTGTGTGTCTAAGTGATAAGTAAGTTACCCAGGGTGGCCTAAACTCCTGGGTTCCAGAGATCCTCCTACCTCTGCCTCCTGGATAGCTGGAAAATCATCGTGCTGGGTTTAAGCTGTTTGTTTGTTTAAGTTTGCTTGCTTGCTTGCTTGCTTTTTAAGACCAGGTCTCACTATGTAGTCCCTAGAATTCTTATGTAGACCAGGCTGACCACAAACTCACAGACATCTACCTGCCTCTGCCTCTTGAGTGCTGGAACTAAATCTGCATGCCACCATGTCCAGCTTTATGTGGGTTTTAAAGTAAGCATAAATAACGAAGACTGTTAGAAGCCCTGAGACTGGGGAAAAGGAGGAAGCAGGAAGGTATGCGTGAGGATTTCTAATGCAGGGCTTTTTCCTCTCTCTTGTGCATGCATATATATGTGCACATGTGGTGTATACGTGTATAGAAGTAGGTGTACATGTGCTCAAGGGTATGGAGACCAGAGGTTAACAGTAGGTGTCTCTGACCTTATCTCTGAGACAGGATCTCTAGCCGCTGGCTAGACTCCCCAGCTAGCGGGAATCCATCTGTTTCCATCCCACCAGTGCTAGAGTTACAGAAGGATGCAGCCAAGCCAGCTTTGTATGTGGGCCCTGGAGATTTGAACTCAGGTCCTCAAGCTTCCATGGCAGACATTTTAGCCGCTGTGCTATTTCTCTGACCTTTGACCTTCATTTTGTCAGAATTCATTGGGATGCATGCTTTCCATTGCTGCCCTTTTCTCTGTGTCTTGCTAGAGTCCGATAAAGTTCTAGGAAGCGAGAGCTTGTGCAATAGGCACAAGGCCCTGAATTAGTCTCTGGTTGCTCCCCACCCCTTTGAAAAAGAAAGCCAAAACCAAAAACAGAGAAAGGTTCAAATCGAGGCTCACTACCTACCCAGCAAAGGGTAGCCCTCATATCTGTTGCAGATGAGATAGGCCATACCAAACATGCTGAAGAGAGAGAGAGAGAGAAAAGACGTTAGATTCAAAGCAGAAACACTGAGAGCAAAAGTGGCTTCTTAAGCCTTAAAAAAAAATCTCTAACGAGCCTCTATTCCCTGGTTGCAGACACCAAGAGGGGAAAAGATCTGGTCTCCTTGTAACAGAGTCCAAGCAACTTCTGTGCTAGCTATTACTGTAGTGGCTGGCATACTATTTAGCAAATGACTATTGTGCTTGCATTGGGAGACAAGAACCCTTTGGAGGTGGGGTGTGTGTGTGTTGGGGGGGTAGACCCCAACAATCTCAGATGTGCTGCAGAGTCTGCTGGAAAGATTATACGAACTGCTGAATATCTTCAAAGCGCTTGTTATGTGTCTTGTATAGTTCTAAGTGATTCACTGCTTGTCTTTTTTTTAAAAAACCTGTACCTTTATTCTGACAAAAAACGTTATTAAGCAGAATGACCCCTGCGTTAGAGCTGTAACCGAGTGGGAGGACATTTACCTAACATACTTGATGCCTTAGGTTCAGTCCCCCAGTGCTACCAAAAACCACCCACAAAACTCAACCAACCAACTTAAACAAACAAACAATCAAACAAACAGAAACCAGGGAGAAAAAAGTATCACCTAATGTCCATTTTACAAACGAGTGAACTGATTGCAGAAACGTGCCCAACAACCCGTAGCTAGCTAGGGGTGGCAGTGTCTAAATACAAGCCAGGGGTGCGTGTGCCTTTCAGAGTGAATTTCACTTGGATCATTCTCTTCTGTGTTCTGCCTCAATACTTTGTGTTCTGCCTCGAGACTTTGTCATACTCTCTGGTGGCACCTATCAGATCTCCTGTGCTACATACAGCTAATCTAATGTAAAAGCTTCAAGGCAGAAACCAAGCCCTGTTCAGAGCTGCATTTGTGTCTCTATGCTTTTTTCTCCGTCTGGAGGGGTGGCCCAGAAAATGCAAGAAGACTTCAGGCTTTGGAGCCTGTGAGGTGACTGTATGGAGTGACCCATTTCATTACCCTCCCTGGACCTGCACCCCTTGTCATCTAGCTTGGCACTGACTTCCTGCTGTGACTTTAATGAATGCTCTGGCTGACCAGAAGTCAGCCAACAGGAGAGAGAGGCTTGAGAAATGTTGTGCGTGATCCAGCTGGGCCTTGCTCGTTCTTCACATATTACTGTGTCAAGATGCCTGGTGGAAGACGAGGCATGCAGAACCAAACTGATCTCTGGAAGCCCAGTTGACCCTGCTGTCTCAGTCAGTGCCATCTTGGATCAGCCAATGACCTGCTGAAGCCCAGGCACATGAATAAGTGGTGTGAGATCAGTCGAGCTGATCACTATCAATAGTGTCCCGTAATTTCCTGGGGAAAAAACTCCCAAACAAACAAACAAACAAACAAACAAACAAAAAACCCAAGACAAAACCTGTTAATTGTGTTGGGGTGTAACTAAAGGCTGAGCATAAACAAGGTGAGTGGTTTGATCTGGTACTACCAAAAAAAAAAAAAAAAATGTTTGCTGATGTCTGTTGTCTTGTGCCTCTGAGGTTTGCCTGTGAGGTTACCTGTGTTACGGTGGCAGTTTGAATCTTGGCTCCCTGGCTTTACTAGAGAGACCCTGGGTGAGTCACTTAATAGCATTTCAGTTTACAAAATGGAGACAGTAAAATGTTTCTACCTCCTGCAGTCGATCACAAGAATAAATAGTATATATTGAGATAGAATGCGCATTTAACAAGTGCTCACCAAAACATTATTGCTACCCTTTCGCTTAGTCAGTCACTACTTAACGATGAGCTGTTGTGTGCTAAGCAGGGTGCGGAGCCCCAGGAACACGAAGAGAAGAGAAAGAAATGTCTGAATCAACTGTAGCCTTTGGCGACTGACTCTTTCAAGACCTAGGGTCTAGTTTGCTCCTGGAGTAACAGTTGTCTGTGTCCGGGTGGTTCATTCATGCACCACTCATTGACTCATCATTGTTGGAGACCTACTGTGTGCCCGACACTGGGGATAAAAGAATGAAAACAAGATAATCGGTTCTCAGTCTCCCTGTGCTCACAGGGCGGTGCTAGGGAAGTGTAGCCAGTCGGTCACTGTGCCATAAACTGGTGTATACTCTGGAGGTACAGCATACGCTGAGCATGAACGAGGCCCTGGGATCCATCTCTAGAACCAGTCACTGAAGAGTTTGAGAGAAGACAGTCTACTGGGAGTCTGTGCTGTAGTTACCCAACGGTGGAAAGGGATCCCAGTCTAGTGGGGGATGGGAATGCCACCCTCACCCTCACCCTTACAGAGAAGAAGACTCCTGAGCTATATTTTAAAGATGAATTGGGCAGAGTAGTGAGATAGCAGCCATCATACAAGCCCAGTGAGGGTGTGCACAAAGGGATGAACTGGGAAAAAAATCTGAATTTGAATGTTAGCAAGAACTGATTAGAAGCTACTGGTCTTTCCTCCTTTCTTTTCTTCTCCTCCTTCTCCTCTTCCTCCTCTCTCTCCTCTTCTTCTCCCCCACCCCTCTCTCTCCCTCTCTCTGTTTTTCAAAACAGAGTTTCTCTGTGTAGCTCTGGCTGGCCTGGAACTCTCTCTGTAGACCAGGCTGACTTAGAAATCTGCCTGCCCCTGCCTCCTGGGTGCTGGGATTAAAGGCGTGTGCCACTGCCACCTGGCTGAACAATTTTAAGCCCAAAGAGATATCTAAACATCTAAGCTGGGCTTCAGCAAAGACCCTAGAACAATATCTTATCCTCTTTTAATTTTCTTGATGTTGGGCCTACAGTTAACATAATCAGTCAGTACTAAGATGGTGACCAGATCTGTCTGTCTGTCTGTACTGAAATCAGGGGACTCACTGATCTGTTTCTGCAGCTGCTGATGAAGTACCCTTAGCCTCTCAAGCCTATGTGAAGAATGAACTTTCATCTCGCTATAATATCAGTAGAATGGAGAAAGATGGGGGATGTTTAAAGTCTGGACCCAGGAGGACCCAGGGAGAGCCAGGTCTGGGAAGATATAGATTTCAGCTTCATGAAATGGTTTTGTATCTCAAATAGAGAACCAATTGTTTGCTATCAAAACCACCCCTTTACTAAATAAAATAAAATAAAATAAAATAAAATAAAATAAAATAAAATAAATATATAACAGTTAATACCCACACTCACACTTTCTCATTGAGGCCCAGACACTGATACACTGGTCCGGGATCCGCAACTCCTTTCATGACTTTCTTTGGAAGCTCTTTAAAAAAGTAGGCTGGCAGGTTGCTGCCATCGTATGTGACAGAGTCGCAGGTCACGATGCCTGGGTAATACATCATCATCCTGGCAGCAATATTGACCTTTTGGCCAATGACTGCAAAAGGCGAGAAAGTCCGAGAAGAGAAAAAACAAACAGAAGCAAAATAAAACAACACACGAAAGCTGTTAAACTCCGTGTAGCTTGGGGAGACTCCCCCAAATGACCTTTTCCCTTATTTCTTCTGCCTGTCATGAATGACACGTGACAGGGCCTATTTCAAACAATCGTCAATGGTTAACTCTGCCAGTAGCAAAGTTTCTGTCTTAGTGCGTGTTTATTTTTCTTTTATTTGGGGGGAAGGGATGTTTTGTTTTTTTGAGACAGGGTTTCTCTGTGTAACAACCCAGACTGTCCTGGAACTCACTCTAGACCAGGCTGGTCTCCCACTCACAGAGATCCACCTGCCTCTGGAGTGCTGGGATTAAAGATACTATCATATATCTAGCTAAGCTTTTCTTTTGTTTTGAGACATGGTATCACTCTATTGCTGGGCATCCTAATGGTCCATTTCTGCTAGGTAGGTCATAGTTCCAAAGGTCCCACAGCCTCCCAAAACCGCAGGAGACCAAGTGTCCAAGCCCATGAGCCTCGGGGGACATTTAACGAGCAAACCATAATGTCTCCTTCAGGCTATTTCCAGGGGATTTTGTAATGGGGACAAAAAAAATCAAACACATCAGTTCCTGTCATAACATAACTTTCTCTTTGAGTCATTTCTCCCCCTCGATTTTTTCTCAAATGTCAGGAACGCTGAGCTCTGCAGGAGATCATTCCATTATAGGGATCTAGAAGTAACCATTTCCCAAGAGACCAATGTACGCGGCATGATTTGGTCGGTTCTGCCTGCCCTCGTGTGTTTCTTTCCCCCTTCCTTTTGCTCCCCCTCTGTATATTCCTGTATCTCCCATCAACACCCTGAGGAGGGGTAAGGTGTCAGTTCCCCTGTTCTTTTTGCTGTGGTTACCTTGAATAAAGCCTTGTCTTGCTTCACCACCTCTCACCTCTTTTACAATTAAATCATCTCAGTGAGTAATCAGACCTGGTTCTTGGGGATTCTGGGGCCAACAGGCCAAGGATTCTGAAAATATCCAATGAGTTCATACTTGAAAAAAATATTTTTGAGAGGCAGTGGCTGGCAGATCTCTTGAGTTTGAAGCCACCCTGGCCTACAGAGAGAGTTCCAGGACAGCCAGGGCTAGCTACACAGAGAAACCCTGTCTCTAAGACAACAATGAAAGTAAGTAAAAAATTCACTTTATGTATTTTATTATTTCTATGTATGAGTGCTTTGTTTGCATGTATGTATGACACCATCAGAGGTCAGAAGAGGTCACTCAGATCAACTGAGAGTGGAGTTACATATGGTTGCGATCCACCATGTGGGTGCTGGGAAAATAACTTCATATTTCCTATACTCATCCATGGCACCAGAAACACACTGCAGGCATGAAACTGTCACTCACACACACTGCAGGCATGGCACTGTCACACACACACACTGCAGGCATGGCACTATCATACACACACACACACACACACACTGCAGGCATGACACTGTCACACACACTGCAGGCATGGCACTGTCACACACACTGCAGGCATGACACTGTCACACACCCTGCAGGCATGGCACTGTCACACACACACACTGTAGGCATGGCACTGTCACACACACACACTGAGGCAGAGGCATGACACAACACACACACACACTGTGGGCATGGCACTGTCACACACACACACACTGAGGCATGGCACTGTCACACACACACACTGCAGGCATGGGCACTGGCACACACACACACACACACACACACACTGCAGGCATGACACTGTCACACACACTGCAGGCATGACACTGTCACACACACACACTGCAGGCATGGCACTGTCACACACACACACACACTGCAGGCATGGCACTGTCACACACACACACACACACTGCAGGCATGGCACTGTCACACACACACACACTGCAGGCATGGCACTGTCACACACACACACACTGCAGGCATGGCACTGTCACACACACTGCAGGCATGGCACTGTCACACACACACTGCAGGCATGGCACTGTCACACACACACTGCAGGCATGACAGTGTCACACACACACACACACACTCTGCAGGCATGACACTGTCACACACACTGCAGGCATGGCACTGTCACACACACACTGCAGGCATGGCACTGTCACACACACACTGCAGGCATGACAGTGTCACACACACACACACACACTCTGCAGGCATGACACTGTCACACACACACACACACTCTGCAGGCATGACACTGTCACACACACACAGGCATGACACTGTCACACACACACACTGCAGGCATGACACTGTCACACACACACTGTAGGCATGGCACTGTCACACACACACACACACACACTGCAGGCATGACACTGTCACACACACTGCAGGCATGGCACTGTCACACACACACACTGCAGGCATGGCACTGTCACACACACACACTGTAGGCATGGCACTGTCACACACACACACTGCGGCAGAGGCATGACACTGTCACACACACACACTGTAGGCATGGCACTGTCACACACACACACTGAGGCAGAGGCATGACACTGTCACACACACACACTGTAGGCATGGCACTGACACACACACACACTGCAGGCATGGCACTGTCACACACACACACACACACACTGCAGGCATGACACTGTCACACACACTGCAGGCATGACACTGTCACACACACACACACACTGCAGGCATGGAACTGTCACACACACACACACACACACTGCAGGCATGGCACTGTCACACACACACACACACTGCAGGCATGGCACTGTCACACACACACACACTGCAGGCATGGCACTGTCACACACACACACACACTGCAGGCATGGCACTGTCACACACACACACTGCAGGCGCGGCACTGTCACACACACACACACTGCAGGCATGGCACTGTCACACACACTGCAGGATGGCACTGTCACACACACACTGCAGGCATGACAGTGTCACACACACACACACACACTCTGCAGGCATGACACTGTCACACACACTGCAGGCATGGCACTGTCACACACACACACACACACTGAGCCAGAGGCATGACACTGTCACACACACACACACACTCTGCAGGCATGACACTGTCACACACACACTGCAGGCATGACACTGTCACACACACACTGCAGGCATGACACTGTCACACACACACACACACACACTGCAGGCATGGCACTCTCACACACACACACTGTAGGCATGGCACTGTCACACACACACACTGCAGGCATGACACTGTCACACACACACAGTGCAGGCATGGCACTGTCACACACACACTGCAGGCATGACACTGTCACACACACTGCAGTCATGACACTGTCACACACACTGCAGGCATGACACTGTCACACACACTGAGGCATGACACTGTCACACACACTGCAGGCATGACACTGTCACACACACTGCAGGCATGACACTGTCACACACACACACTGCAGGCATGGCACTGTCACACACACTGCAGTCATGACACTGACACTGTCACACACACACACACACACACACACACACACACTCTGCAGGCATGACACTGTCACACACACACTGAGGCATGACACTGTCAATGACCAAAGCAGTGTGGCTTTGCTCCACCAGGAAAGAGTATAAACTCTCCAAGGACTGAGCCCCTGTCTCCATACCTCACCTCTCTTTAAAAACCCCTCCCACAAAGCTCCGTTTGTTGGAAGTCCCGTGAAACTAGGTCAGCTCTACACACCTGTGTACTCGTGTCTCACAGTGTGTCCAACGATCCCACAGAAGACAATCCCACTGGCGACGCCGATGGAGACAGTACTGACGCCATGCGTGGAAAGAGATTAACAATGAGTATTTACAAAAACAACAACAACAACAACAACAACAAAAAGACGAGGCGCATAGAAAATGTGGAAGGCTGGGGAAGTAAGATAGGCAGGGGAGGGGCAGCTGTTTCAAATGAACAGCTCTTTCGCGCTCAGTCCAGGACAGTTACATACACCTGAGCGATATAAAGGAAAGACTGCGTGAGCACAAACCAAGGTATTCACTCTCTCTCCCCATCCCAGCTTCCTGTACCCCCATCCTCTCCGTTCCTTTAAGACAGCCCGGGAACTACTGGATAAGATCAGGGTTGACACTCACCGGATTTTGTGGACCTGAGAGCAGAAGTCGAATATATCCACGGCACTTTCCAAAGCGTGAGTGATCTCGTCAGGGGCCTTTTCCCCAGGGAAACCGAAGACACAGAGGAAGGAGCAGCCCTGTAAGTGAGAGTCAGCAAACGCACTTTCAGTCTGCACCAGCCAGAAGGCCTAACCAAGGGATGCCACAGCAAGTGTTCCTTTCAGAATCAAGTTTCATGCTGGTGTCCTGCTGCATCTGCCTGATGATTGGTAAACTGGGTAGCTTCCGTACGGCAGCTCTGTCTTTGCTAAGTGCTTCTCTTCTCTTCCCTGCAGAGATAGCTCCTACACAGTGCTTGTGTGTGTGCTTGTGTCTGCTCCTCTCTGTAGACCAGGCCTTGGGCTCTGAGGTGAGACATTTAAGTCTAAGAGGCACAACAGAGTGGAAGTTATGACACCAGGTTGGGAACAGAACCTGTCAAGATGGCTAAGGGATGCTCACCTTTAGATCCAGTAGGATGATGAAGCAGAGGCCGGTGGGTCTCTGTGAGTTCCAGAAAAGCCTGGCCTACATAAAAAGTTCCAGGACAGCAAGACTCTCCTTTTAAACAGTCGTAGTGTGTGTGCATGAGTCAGAGAGGGAGGGAGGGAGGGGGAGAGAGAAAGACAGACAGACAGACAGACAGACAGGCAGAGACACAGCAGAGAGACAGAAGTTCTTACTCATCTACAACTCTAGTTCCAAGGGCTACGATGGTTCTTCTAATCTTTTTGGGAACCAAGAATGCACCTGATGCACAGACACATACATGTATATGCACTCATATATATACATATATATATATATATGATAAAAATTAATTAATTTAAAAAAGATAACTCAGAAAATAAAGGCAGACTTAAATGGTGGAAGAAAAGAAGCAACTACTGAAAATTGTCCTCTGACCTCTACATGCACGCCTTGGCACACATTTGCCCATACACTTATGCACATATAAAATAAGATACGATTTTTAAAAAGTGGACTCATAGCCAGGCATCGTGTCACACACCTTTAACCCCAGCACTTGGGAGGCAGAGCCCTGATTCAAGGCCAGTCTGGCCTATAGAGGGAGTTCCAAAACAGACAGAGTTGCATGGCGAGATAAAGAGTAACCCCAAGGCTCTAATTAGTGAATGTAGGTAAAATGTTGAGAGGCCCGCCTGTCATGTTGGCTATGTATACGCTGTTACAAAGACTCTACATTCTATCACATTGTCTGTTCCCTCACCTCACCGACATCCTTGGACTCGCGTGCTAACCTTGCACTACTGGAGGTTTCCCGTTCTGTAGTTCGTACTTACCTTATCAAACATGAAGACCTTATTGATCTGGCCTCGGAAGACCTTCAAGACGGAAGTGATGTGCACACAGGCAGCTTGGATGGCTGATCCTATGACTTCTGCTTTGTCTTGCTCTTTAAACATCAAGTTCACAAACACGATCGTCACAGGACGAAGCTCAGATAAATAGCCCCGAAGCTGCTTGTCATCAATCTGCAATCAGAAGGCAGCTTTCTGCAGTGGGCAGCCCAGGCAGGAAAGCCTTTCAGCACCACTCCAGCCCCATACCCAAAGTCCGTACTAGGAAGAAAGCCTTCAGCAGCAACTGAAGCTATCACAGCGTGAGGTACAAGCCACAGGACAGGGCCAGCCCACGGGAAAATGAGAAGATGGTTAGAACCCATTATTCAAATCTCTTCCATTGAAACCAACCAACCAACCAAGCAAACGCACACACACACACACACACACACACACACACACACACACACACACACCCCACTACATCTTCACTAATTTGGCTAGCAACTGCTACATTACCTAACAACCAAATCCCTCGTGCCGACATGGACTCACATTAAGAACTACTACTATCGGGCTGGGGATTTAGCTCAGTGGTAGAGCGCTTACCTAGGAAGCACAAGGCCCTGGGTTGGTCCCCAGCTCCGAAAAAAGAAAAAAAAAAAAAAAAAAAAAAAAAAAAAAAAGAACTACTACTATCTTCGATTTCTTATTTTTAAAGTAGGGTAAAAAAACAATCTTTTATATAGTCTCACCTTGTACTTTCATAGCCTGCAGCCTTCTGGGATATTTTTAGATTCTGCCCCACTATTTTCAGACGGAAGTTCAAAACCTAGCATCAGTGCTCTTGTTTTACAAATTTAATAGCAGACACATGGAGAAGTAACACGGTTTCCCCAAAGTTATGCAAACAGAAAGTAGCAAGTTAAAACCCAACTCTGGATCCCAACATTCCCTGTAATGCATGCATCTTTTGGGGTAGTGTATTTTGTTTTATTGTTGGATTTAGATTCCCTCTTTTCTACACCCCCATCCTGTGAGAAGCATATGGAGAAGAAAGAATTCCCGAATTATCCCTGCCAGTCATCCATCTCAAATTTCATTAAATGGAGTGCTTTGCAAATCAGTGGGGGATAGTCATGCTCCTTTTTGTCCAAATAATACAAAAGTATCAGATTCTCCACTGACAATGTGAAATGTGTCTTACAGAAGAAGCAGGAATTGCCACAGGGATTAAGTCGCCACACTTTCTAACTGTTTAGCCTAGCCCCAGGATCAGGTTGGTTTAAATGTACTTTTCATAAAAGATGGTGTGATTTATGTCTAACGATTGTAATGATGTTTTCCAAATACATTTACAAATAATCTTTAACAAAAATTATCCCATTAGACAACATGTTCTCAGTTTGGTTGAGAAAACAGGACCACAGCATCTCTGGGGATGCATGCCCTTTACATGCTAGGACATGCCTTGATGAAATCTTCCAAGATTTGCCTTCCAGCTTTTTCAGTTCCCCACCCCAGACATACTTCTTTAACAGTATTCAGTATTTCTACCCACAATTCCTCGCCAACTCATGAGTTTATCTTATACCCGCTTCTTGTAGGCAACAATCTGGGCAGTAGCTACTGGGGTCTATCTATTGAGGTAGGGAAGGTTGTAGGATCGACTTTCTCTTGGACAATTACGGGCACTAGTAGTAGACACTAGTGAGCTACATTTAGGGGCAGTCTCGTATGCTTGTACTTGAGGGTTACTGCCCTTTTAAATGACTATTAAAAACAGCATCATAATCCAGCAACTCAAAAGGATCACAAGTCTAATGCCTTCCGAGACTGAAGACTGAGTTCAAAGACACCCTGGAAAACTTAGTGACAGCCTGCCTCAAAAACAAAACTAAAAAGAGTAACTGTAGATTTGTGTTCATTAGACTGGGGATTGAGCATAGATCCTTGAGCACACTAAGCAAATGTTCTACCATTCAACACACTCTTCCTTCCTTCCTTCCTTCCTTCCTTCCTTCCTTCCCTCCTTCTTTCCTTCCTTCCTTCCTTCCTTCCTTCCTTCCTTCCTTCTTTACTTCCTTCCTTCCTTCCTTCCTTCCTTCCTTTCATTCATTCATTCTTTCTTTTCTTGAGGAAGGCCCTCTGTAAATTCTCAGGCTATCCTTTCAGGACTATAGGTGTTTATCACCAGGCCCAGAATAAATGCTAGGTTTTGTTGTTGTTGTTGCTGCTGCTGCTGTTTATTTGTTTCATTGGTTGGTTATTGGTTTGAAGATTTGTAGCTCAGGCTGGCTGAGATTGCTAATATTCTAAGATGACTTCTGATTCTCCTGCCTCCACTTCCAAGTGCTAGGATTATAGGTGTGCACCACTATGACCCAAGGTTTTTATTTTGTTGTTGGGGTTTTTGTTTGTTTTGAGATGGTCTCAGTCTATAGCCCAGGTTTGCCTGGAACTCACTGTGATCCTCTTGCCTTGGCTTTCCAATTCCAGGATGATAAGCACAAGCAATTTACATTGTTATGTTTTCAACAGTTCTGATTTGGTTATATAAGACAATGCAAGACAGGCAAGCATAGGGAATAGCTTAGCAATCCAGGATTCTACTTAGTTTGGGTTCTATATAAACTACTAACAATGCTCAGGGCAGCCACAGACCCTTACCTGAATATATCACACACACACACACACACACACACACACACACACACACACACACACACACACACACACACCTCTAAACAATATGGCTAGCAACCAAGAAGCCATGTGCATTGAACTACATTAATGCAATAGTTGTTTTTTTTAAATGAGAATGACTGACATAGGTTCATATGTTTGAATAATTCCCAATTGGTGGAACTATTTGGGAAGCATTAGGAGGTGTGGCCTGGTTGGAGGAGCTGTGCCACCTGGGGGGTGGGCTTTGGGGATTCAAAAGTCCATGGCATTCCCAGTGTGTTTTCTGCCTCTTTGTAGTTCTCAAGATGTGAGTTCTTAGCTGCTGCTCCAGCCACTTACTGCCTGCCACCTCCTCTCTGCCATCATAGACTCTTCCTCTCTGAGACTGTAAGCCTCAAACAAACTCCTTCTCTTCTATAAGTTGCTTTGGTCATAGAGTTTTATCACAGCAATAGAATAGTAACTAAGACTTAACTCTACACCAAACAATGGGCTAAGCTTTTTCTCCCCTTATAAACTATCAACTGTGCCCTCCAAGTGAACCCTTAGGGAGCATCCACTATTTACCATCTTATGCCTATGCACTATTGGGCATGCATATGATTAAAGTCAGAGGCCCTATGAGCAGACATTTGTGCAGTAACAGTGACGTAACCCAATTTGGCAATCAAATTAGAGAACCACCTATATCGCCCCTTAGCAATCAAACTCCTCTTTCTTTTGAACCCCATAAAAGGGAGCCCCAAATGATAGCCAGAGCCCTTGGGTACTCTTTCACTCATGTGGCCTGCTATTTGTAATGAAGCATATTCTGATCTGTGCTTTCGCTTTACTCTGATGAAAGTTTCTGAGCTACGTTGCAAATCTGCGTGTACTTATGTCCATGGTTTGAATAAGATGCCAAGAACCTGGAGACACTGGGCCAGACACTGGCCACTGGTACCACAAGTTTTTTTCTTGGTACCACAGTGTGCTTATGAATAATGACTCTGTTAACTGTAACCCTCCTTCTCCTCCTCCATATTTCCCCTTCCTCCTCTTCTCCCTCCTCTCTCCTCCTTTTCCTTCCCTTTCCCCTTCCCTTTGTCTGTCCTGTCTCCTGTCCTATCCCTGTGTTCCTGCTTCTGTATCTCTGTGTCCCTTCTTCCCTCCCCTCCCCTCCCCTCCCCTCCCCTTTCCTCCCCTTCCCTTCCCTTTCCTTCTCACTATGATTTAGCAAAGCTAGAGATAGGACCCAGAGCCTTACATAGGCAAGGCAAACTCTACCATTGAGCCACATACTTTCCTTAATATTTTTCTTTTTCTATCTCGTGTTTTGTTTTTGTTTTTTCAAGACAGGGTTTCTCTGTGGAGCCCTGGCTGACCTGGAATTTGCTCTGTAGACCAGGCTGGTCTTGAACTCAGAGATCCACCTGCCTCTGCCTTCCAAGTTCTGGGATTAAAGATGTGAGCTATCATCACACAGCTTACCTCCCCTAATTTTTTAATATTCTGATTTGCAAAAAAAATTTGAAGTCACTTATACACGGAGAATATGAAATGAAATTCCCAGAAAAGAAAAGTCATGTTTAAAGATTCTTCAAGGATGATTAACTGATTGACTAGAACTTCATGCTTGTAGAGAGTTTTGGACTGCTACAGACCCAGATCTTGTGCTATCTGTAGACCTCTTCTTAATAGTTATCCATGGCCTACATGCTGAGTCCTTCCTAACACCTTTTCATTTATGAGGTGAACCCCTCAGAATGTGTTAATTTAACAGATCCCATAGCTCCTAGAAACCCCCAAACTAAGAACATCAGACAACATGAGACCTGACACAGATTTATCCACCTTGCCATGTTCCCCTCTATCTGACATTCCCACCAATAGACTTGAAAATATCTTGACTTATAACAGACTGTCTTTTGTTCTATGCCCATGAAAGACTCTCCATGTTGGAACATGGTATTCAGGGCAACCTGAGTCTGTATTCTAGGGTCACTGTCACTTCTCCTTAAAGTTATGTGAGCCAACATAAAGTATTTTTTTATTTAGAAACATTTTACTAGCTTCTGTGTTCCGTTTATTATTTTATCTCTCTTGCTATTGAAGAGATTCCTGCCACCTCAAAATAGAACACATTGGATTATGAAAATACCTGCTTCAAAATGATTTCCATCACATACTTTTGTAGAGACAACTCGAGTTCAGGATCAGACTCCAGCATGCAGGCAAGCCTTAGGAAGTCTAAGAGGGCAGAGGGAGAGGGCAGGCTCAGCAGTGCTAGAGACAGAAGTCTTCTTGTTCCCATTCCCTGGGTTGGGGTGCAGTATTCCTTACAGTTTCCTGGGGAGACCCCGGGACACCAATGGACAAAAGGGCCAAGGGAAATGCACAGAAGACTTCTTATGGGTTGTCGGCTTCTCTACATTTTGTTGCATGTGGCTTGGCACCAGGATTGATTTAAAATGCTTTGAAACCTGGAAGGTTGTTACTTGTGGATTTTATCTTGAATTTTGCACTGTAGACTTCATAGTGCTGCACTCATATGGAAGCTTGGTGTGAATTGAATGCTTTGGGAAGAATTGAATGGAGAAGACGAGGAAGTCAAGGATATCACTCTGACATTTCCAACAGTTAAGGAAAAGGAAGGAAACTGGCAAAGGGGTCTGAGGATGGTGGTTTGGGGAAATAGAAGCAAAACTAATATTAAATATTGTGAGAGCCCTAGGAAAATTGAGAGCATGGCTTTCATGGGATGATGACTCATCCAAGTCAAGTGTGGTGCTTGTGCCTGTGGCCCTAGCACTAGAGGAGCTGAGGTGGAAAGACTGCTTCAGCCTGAGCCACAAAGTTCAAGGTCAACCTGGGCAACAGGACAAGAACCCGTCTCAAAAACAAAACAAAGCGAAACTAAACAAGAAGCCTAATAAAAGCCATACTGGGGTGGTGGCATACCACTTCCCAATCTCTGGGCAGCAACGCTAAGAACCTAGGCATCTTCTTTCCCTGGCCACCAGTTCCCACCTGCCATCTTCCAAACACCTGTGAGACAGGACACAGAGTGTCTCTGACTCCTACTTGTCCTCAACCTTCCTGTGAGTTTCTATACATATATTTGTGTTGTACCTATCTGTTCTTCATCCCCTCATTCGCACATGCACTGGTCAATGCATATGTACTGCATGTGGCTTGGAATATGTGTGTAGGTAACTGAAGGTGGAGGCTAGAGCACAGGCAGTTCAAGGTCATCCTTTGACACAGAGAAGGTCTGAGGACAACTGGGCTAATCAAGACGGCCTCGGAAAACAAAATAATAAGGAAACCCAACAATATTTCGACACTGGGCATGTAGCTCACTGGTCAAACACTTGCTTATACACAAAGCCTTAGGTTTACTCCTTTACACATTTGGGAGAAGGAATTAATCTAAGGGCAATCACCTAGGCAAGTCTGGGATTGAGAGTATAGCTCAGGGATAAGGTGATTGCCTGGCAGAACACAAGGCCCTGCGTTTAAACAAAGCACTGTAAACTAACTAACTAAACTAGAACTTCCAAACAACAATAAAAGCCAAAGCCAGCCACCTAGGGTCAACCGCCCAGGATGAAGCCTAGGAACAGATCACCAGAATTTAGTTAATGGAGTAGCTAGTGGGTTTGACACATTCCCAGATGGGGGAAGAAGGTAGAATAAGACAGGTTTAGCACAAGAAGCTGAGGCAGAAGGATCTCTTTGGGAATAGTTTGAGAATAGCCTAGCATATTTTATTTCTTAAAAATTAAAGTTGAAGCTGGGCCTTTAATTCCAGTGTCTGAGAGGCAAAGGCAGGAGGGCCAAGAGTTTGAGGCCAGCTTAGGGTACAAATGAGACCCTGTATCATCCCCAAAATAAATTTAAAAATTTAAAATAAATTTAAAGTGAAAGACTGAAGAGTGGGTAAATGCACCTCCCAAGGCATATGTGACTTAGTTAAGGTTTCCATTGCCATGAAAAGACACCATAACCAAGCAACTCTGTTAAAGGAAAACATTTAATTAGTGCTGGCTTTCAGGTTCAGAGGTTCAATCCATTAATATCTAGGCAGGAGAATGGTAACCTCCAGGCAGGCATGGCACTAGAGGAGCTGAAAGTTTTACATCTTGTTCTGAAGGAAGGCACACAGGAGAAGACTGGCTCCCACGTGGCTAGGAAGAGGGCCTCAAAGCCCAAGCCCACAGTGACACACTTCCTCCAACAAGGTCACACCTACTCCAATAAGGCCACACATCCTAATACACTCCCTGGGCTAAGCATATTCAAACCACCACATTTCACTCCCTGGGCCAAGCATATTCAAACCACCACATTTCATTCCCTGGGCCAAGCATATTCAAACCACCACATTTCATTCCCTGGGCCAAGCATATTCAAACCACCACATTTCACTCCCTGGGCCAAGCATATTCAAACCACCACAACATGCAATACGTATTTATTGGTAAATAAGGAGATACAAGAACAGACATGACACAAATAGATATATACACACTTATGAGACATTAGAGAGTAAATAGGAATCAAGGATGCTTTCTTTGCATTTTGTCTTGTTAGTGTTTGGAAGAAGGTAGATGAGAATCAGTGGCAAGGAGAAGAGGATAGCTAGAGACTCAACATTGTTCTGAAGAATGGCAAATCTGTCTCCTTCATGTCAAGGTTAAGGGCCGGAGCTGTGTAAAGGAATGTACCCACATGTCACAGAGGCGCTGACATCGGCATATGTCCCTGCTGATTGCTACAGAGGCAGAGGGTCTGTCTGTACATGGAGGCAACTACTTACTTTTGTGGTCACCAGAAGGATAATAATCCATGAAGGCCATACACTTGGCAAAAAACTCGTCGAAGTTAAAAGTTGGGGGTGGTTTTAAGAAGCTAACCTAGGCAAAACAAACAGTAAACTTTGTTATTCTGAAGGTTGCGTGACCTTAGGAATATCCTTCCACAGCAGGACAGTGTGCTTTTGAATGTCTAGCACAGAACACACAGCGACTGGCACATCTCAGGGTTTTGTTTTTGTTTGATACAGGATCTCACTCTCCAGTCAGAATGTACAAGTTCAAGGCTGGCCCTTCAGTTTCCAGCCATCCTATGTCTTGGCTTCTCAGGTGCTAGAATTATGGTACGAGCCACCAAGCCCTACTCGGTTATTATTACTATTATTAGTACTGTTGGTAGCAGTGGTGGGTTTTGTCAGTACAAGGGATATTGTTTTGCTTTGTTTTGTTATGTTGTGTTTGAGACAGGATCTCACTATGTAGTTATGGATGACCTAGAGTTCAGTGTGTAGATCAGGCTGGCCTAGAACTCACAAAGATCCACTTATCTCTGCTTGCTGAATGCTGAGATTAAAGGTGGGTACTATCTTTCCAGGTCCAGTAAGGCCACATCACAGGTCCACAGATGACTGAACACAGGGCCTTGTGCTCCCCCACAAGCTATAGCTAGTTGTTTGTTTGTTGTTGTTTCAGACAGGGTCTTGCTCAAGCTAGCCTCAAATTTGTTAAGGTTAGGCTCCCAAGTGCTAAGACTATAGGTGTATGTCACCAACATGCTATTATCATGTAAACTGTAATTTTGAACTAGGCAGGCTGCAGTTGCCAGTAGTGTGGGCCTATGATCCCAGCTATGTGAGATGCTGAGGCAGGAAGATAACAAATCTAAGGATTCCCTCTACTGTGAAGGAAGTTCAAGGACACCCTGGGCTACTTGGTGTGGCTTTGCCTCAAATTTGAAATCAAAACAAAATGCTGGGGCTATAGTTCAGTGAGACAGGCTGTTGGCCCAGCATGTGTGTGCTTCTGTCCTTCATACTGTCCAAAAAACAAATTCTGTTGAAATTATAAATGTGAGGGGTATAGCTCAGACTGGACATATCCTTAGCTCCTAAGTCCTAGGTTCAACTTTTAGCTCAGAAAGAAAAGAGAAAAAAATTTATTTTTCCCCAGTTATTTTTTAAATCATTAAAGGTTGATATGTATGCACAAAGGGTCACTTGTTTATGTTTTTCCACCCTGAAGGTCTTTGTTCTTTATCTCTGAACATTTCAAGTCAAATAAAACTTGAGAAAACCATATTTCCTTCTTCCTTCTTTCTGTTCTTTCTTTCTGTCCTTTCTCTCTCTCTCTTTCTTTCTTTCTTTCTTTCTTTCTTTCTTTCTTTCTTTCTTTCTTTCTTACTGCAGAGTTGCATACAGTGTTGGAGGCCATTATCCATTCAAGTATGGGCATTACACACACACACACACACACACACACACACACACACACACACACACAGAGAGAGAGAGAGAGAGAGAGAGAGAGAGAGAGAGAGAGAGAGAGAGGGGCGCTTACAGAGAGGATAATTCACACCCAGAATATGGGTGCAGGCTTCCTAGGAGGGATTCTCTCTCCATTTCTTTCTTACAAGTGTAAAAACCAAAGAGTGTTAATGCCTAAAATGTCCTCAGGAAGACCGTCAACTCTGTAATATGATACACTCAGTCTGGCACATCCTCTGGTATTCTTGCCTCTAAAAATGCAGAAATTTAGTTCAACAATGAGGAAGCAACAGGCAAAAACAGATGGGGACATGTCTGGCAAATTGCTGACACTCCACTGGTGAGTGTCAGGAGGTCGTTGGTAGAGAAAATAACTGCTACCATTCACACCGAAATCCCAGGTAGTTGGGAGGTGGAGGCAGGAGGATCAGTTAAGTAATTTAAGACCACCTTTTAACTGTATAATGAGTTCAGGGTTAGTTTGTCCTACATGAGACCCCTGTCTCAATAAAAAACAAAAACAAAAACAAAAACAAAAAACAAATAAATGAGGCTCAGACATTACGACTCCCAGCTGTCCCTAGGTCACCCCGTAGCTCCATTTACCCTCAGTGAGGGGGTGGGAGGAGCATTTTTTTCCTTGGGTTCAGCGGCCCTGGCTCCTCCCACAGAACATGCCCTTAAGCTAACCCTGACTCCGTGGACTCAGCCTGTTGCCACACACTGGCAGCAGACACAGTGCACTCTCACCTTAACTGCTCTCTGATCCGGAATCCTCTCGATTTCAATCATGCTCCTATCACAGAGCTGCCAGCAGTTTGGTGACAGAATAACATCATTCATCTGAGCCATGTTCTGAGCAAGGCGTACATCATCCACCGCCTGGCCAATCACCAGGAAGTAGTTCCGTGTTTCATCCCCAAAGACCAACATGGTGATGTGGCCAGCAGCCAGTCCTGAAGGAAGCAAGCAAGCAATGGGTTTGCACAACAAGTTCTGGGTTACTTCCCAGAAACACTGGATCTTGGAAAAAAATCAGATGTGACTACACAACCTCTAAGCAAAATCTCACTTTTAAAATTTTACATAAAAATCAGAGAAAATCAGAGAATGCCTCTTCCAGGTCCCAGCTGGTCCAAATGACCCTTCTTTTAAAGCTGGCGAGCACAATTCCTAATTTTCACCTTTTGGTGACACGTTTTTTTCGATGGGGGATATTTTGAGACAGGGTTTTTCTGCACAGACCTGGCTGTCCTGGAACTCACTTTGTAGACCAGGATGGCCCAGAACTAACAGAGATCCAACTGCCTTCTGAGTTCTGGGATTAAAGGTGTGGGCTTCTGTGCATGGCTTCCTCTAATTTGTTTTCAAATTGAGAAATGAAGTTTTGGTAACTGAATAATAGCACAGAGATGCTGTAAGATATGACATGTGTATGAAAATTTTATATCTATCTATCTATCTATCTATCTATCTATCTACACATACACACTGTATATGACAGAGTACCCTTAAATTACTGTAATTAATGTAATCAAAGTTTGTTTTCCATTTTTGTTTTTTGTGCTGATTCTGTGTGTGACTGTCCCTTGGCTGGGCTCCAAACTACCACCAATTTTCCAATCTTACTCTCCCCCACCCCCCTATCCAACCCTCTCCCTCACTCCCTCCCCTCCCCACCCTACCCCTGCCAACTCATTTTGTAGATGCTGACTTCCCTGGTATTATATATTTTGTTCCCATCTGAAGCACAGTACTATTTAGACTTACCATAGGGAAAGAGGAAATGTGCCAAAGCAAACCTCTGCTAGCCCCTCACAATGCCATGAGGGTTTGGGTTCCTATTAGCCTTTTTTGTTTTTCTTTTTTGAGTCAGGGTTTTGCATAGCCCAGGCTAGCTTCTGATTCAGTAAGTAGCAGAGCCCGATCTTGAGCTTCAGATCCTCCTGCTTTTACCCCCCACCCGCTGGGGTTACAGATATGCACCACCATTCCCCGTCTGGGTTATTTTCACGCTAAGAAGTATACTACATTAGTTTCTCTGAATGAAGTTGGAAAAAAGTGTTGTGGGGTCGTCAGAGAAGGCTGGACATGGGTTTCCGCCAACAGGAAGTCTTTATTAGCTGGCCAGCAACTACACTGGGTGTTCAGAGCCCAGTGTAGCTCTGAGTCTTTCTCAGGATTAGCTTCTAAGCACAAAAAACGTGTTCTGGGTTGACGTATTTTGGTTAAGCACAGCCATTAGCCAGAAGCGGAATGACAGGGGCTAAACAACAAGGTTAGCACATTTAGAGACTTCCCAGAACTACATGCACTTCAATGGGCCAGGCCTTTGTTTTAGTTTTGGCAAGTGATGCTGTCTACGTGCCAGGTTTTACAGCCAGAATGGTGCTTCCGTCATGGAGTCAGTTGTGCTAAGGCTTCAGGGCCTACTTAAGTGCCCTATAATAAAAACAAAAACAAAAACAAAAACACGCAAGCCAGCAAACGAAAACCACATTCAGTGTTGTACTGGCTGGTCTTTTAAAGAATATATTTATTTGCAAAATTTGAAAACTGACATAAAAATCCTCTAAGACAACAGTTAAATAAAGAGAAATAATCAATTAGATAACCTATGTTGATCCCATTAGTTCTGATATTTGTGACTTTTTTTTTAAAAAAATTATCATTAGTATGACTGGGAGTATGTGTGTGAGTGTTTGTGTGTGTGTGTGTGTGTGTGTGTGTGTGTGTGTGTGTGTGTGTGTGTGAGAAAGAGAGAGAGAGACAGGGAGACAGAGAGACAAGAGACAGACAGAGAGAGAAAGGGAGACAGAGAGACAGACAGAGAGAGACGGAGAGAGACAGGGAGACAGAGAGACAGAGAGAGACAGGGAGACAGACAGACAGAGACAAGGAGACAGAGAGACAAAGAGATAGAGAGACAGAGAGACAGAGAAGCCAGAGGGCAACTTTGTAGAATTTGTTCTCTTCTTCCACTTTTCTGTGGAGTCTTTTTACTGACTCAGCCACCTTGCTGGCCTCCGTGTTTGAGATTTCTACATTCATACATTTCGGTCTCCAACGGGGCCACCCACAGCGCTGGCTGTTACTCATCATCCACATTTCTCAGAATCGTGGTTCTCATGGGTGCCATGTTCCCTAAATCCTGGTGACATGATGAGAGGGGAATGACAGAATGCATGTAAAGTTTGTGCAAGTCGGAGCTGCATGTGACTGATACCGTATCACAGGAGAATGGCGTGCAGTACGGAGCCCAGTGTGGCTGTTATTGTCAGGAGGATGTCCTCAACAAGCCCAGTTATAGACACTGAGCTGTGCTGCAGCCACAACTTGTTAAACTGTATATCATTCCTCTAACAAAAAGATTATTTTATTCGAATGAGGGTTTTGCCTACAATTATGTATGTAAGCTGTGTGCACACCTGGTGCTGTTAGTGCTCAAAAGGGGGAGTTGGATTCTCTGGAAATGAAGTTTAGATGGTTGTGAGGTGCCACGTGAGTGGTGGGAACTGAACCTGGGTCCTCTGGAAGGGCCACCAATGCTCTTAACCGATGAGCTATCTCTCCAGCCTCTGTATAGTGTTCTTATGAAGTAACAGATAACCAGTCGGCATTGCTGAATCTGTGTAATGACAAGCTACTCTCTATTGTACATAATGATTTACAACCTCTACAAGCAACAAGATATAACAGTGGTAGCAATTCCTTTATTCAGTTCTTGTTATGTGCCAGGTACCAGACAAAGCTTATGTAGGTGAGCTATTGGTAAATGCTAAACAGAGATGGGGATTATCTCCTCCCCCCCCTTGTTATTATTGACACAATATCTCATATAGTCTAGGATGGTCTTGAACTTGTTAAATAGTCAAGGGTAACTTTGAACTTCTTCTCCTCCTGCTTCTACCGCCCAAATGTTAGGATCAAAGGCATGTTCCATCACCCATGGTTTATAATGCACCAGGAACAGAACTCAGGAAGTTGTACATTGCTGTGCTCTTGGACCTGAGCTGCATACACCCTGGTGATTGTATACTGCTCTGCCTCCTTTTCTGGGCGCTAAGATTATAAGCATTGCCACCATACCTGGTTTATGTGGTTCTTGAAATCCAAGGCATCCTGCATGGTAGACAAGCACTCTGTAAATTGAGTTATTTCTCTAAGCCTAAAAGTATTTATTTCTTGAGACAGGGTTCCTTGTATAGCCCAGGCTGTCCTCAAGCCCACAATAGTTTCCTGTATGCCTTGAGTGGTACTACTATAAGCATCTATAGGCATGTGTCATCACATCTAGTCTACCTCCCTTTTATAATAGCCTATGTTTTAGACATCATGATCATCTCCAGTTCTCTTAAATGATTAGTGAGCGAGCAAAACATTGTATTCTAGTTAGCCTAGTTCCAAAGCATGATGGTAAGGCCAAGCCAGCAGATTCCAGGCGTGATGACCCAGACCCCAACTACTATAGATTCTATTCTTTCACAAATCTTTAGTTTATTTTTGTTGAGACTGTCTTGTTATGTCACCCTAGCTGGCCTCAAACTTTTAGCTATTCTCCTGCCTCAGCTTTTTGAGAGTTGGGATTGTAGGCATACACCATCGTGCCCAGCTCTAGATACTTACCTATCTTAACTCGAATATCCAGGCCTTCTTCAACCTCCTTGGCTTCAAACAAGCCATGAATCTCCAGGCTGCATTTAATTACCACCGTGATGATGTTCTTCAGTTGCTTTCGTTCCACTTTCCACAGGGCCAACAAGGCATCACCTTTAAGAGAGACACTCTGGGGTCTTTAGTCATACTCTGGAGATCAGGGTGTTTTGCATGATCATTGCATAATGTTGTGCTGCTTCAAACATTTCTCAACCCATTCCCTGACCACGACTCCCTGAGGTGCCTCCTTTTTAACAGGGCAGGCGATTTGTTTCTTCTTTCCACCCTCCCCAACTCAGTCAGCTTCCATACCTGCAAATTTTAGGATGTCTCCTCCAAAAATCAGTACTTCTAAAAGAAAGAAGAAGAAATAAATAAAGAAAAGTTAAGTCCGACTGACTCTTAAACATTACTCATTGGTAAAGTAGAATCAGGCTCGGTTGTACATGCCTGTAGTCCTAGGACTTGCAAAGCCGAGACAGAAGGATCACTGTGAGTTGAGGCCAGATTGGGCTAGGTAGCTAAATCTTAGACCCTGTCTGAGAGAGAGAGAGAGAGAGAGAGAGAGAGAGAGAGAGAGAGAGAGAGACTGAGAGAGAGACTGAGAGAGACAGAGAGACAAAGAAACAGAGAAATAAAGAGAGGGAGAGGGAAAGGAAGGAGAAGAATAAAAGGAAGGAGGAGGAAGAAGGGAAGAAATGGGGTAGCAAGAATAGCAATTTGGGAAAAACGAATCTGTCAAACATGACATCTCATTACTTCTGTGCAGGCCAGTGAAAAGCACAAGTTCAAGCAGGAACCTGGAGGCAGACATTTAAGTAGAGACCATGGAGAAGTGATATATTGGCTTACTCCCATGGCTCACCCAGACTGCTTTTCTATACGACCCAGGATCACCTGCCCAGGAGTGGTACCATCCACAGTGGGCTGGAAGCTCCCACATCAACTTTTAATCAAGAAGATGCCCCACAGACTGGCCGACAGGCTAACTTGATGAAGGTGTCTGTTCAGTCAAAGTTCCTTCTTCCCGGATGCCTCTAGCTTGTGTTAAGTTGACAAAAAACAAACGAAAGAACAGACACTGACCAGAAGAAGGGCTTGTGTGTGTGTGTGTGTGTGTGTGTGTGTGTGTGTATGTGCCTAAGTGTGTGTGTGAGTGTGTGTGTGCGTGCATGAGTGTGTGTGAGTGTGTGAGTGTATGTGTGCGTGCATGAGTGTGTGTGTGTGCATGTGCATGAGTGTGTATGAGTGTGTGTGTATGTGTGTGCATGCACGTGAGTGCATGAGTGCGTGTGTGTGTGCATGAGTGTGTGTGCATGTGCATGTGCATGAGTGTATGTGAGTGTGTGAGTGTGTGTGTGCGTGCATGTGTGCGTGAGTGTGTGTGCATGAGTGTGTGTGTGTGTGTGTGTGTGTGCGTGCATGCGCATTTCCTGGAGAATATGAAGAACGGTAAGTAACTACAGATGCCAACTGAGCCACAGGCTGGAGCACTGCCCAGCCCGCCCCCCAGAACACTCACTCTCCACTATCGCACTTATGTAGTAGTTGAGGATCTCCACCAGCTGCTCGGCTCCTCGGTCCATGTACATGGCTGTGCTGAACTTCTCAGTCATTGCAGTAAAGCCTGAAAGAAACTGCAGCTGTTTTCTAGGAGTCGAGCACAGCCAGCAGAGGGCTCACTGGCCCTGCCCTGGGATCCACTGAAAATGGCAGGGTTTCAAGTGACCTTAGTGTGTGGCCAGACAGTAGCCATGCAGAAATTAGTAGGCTAGAGGTCAGGGAGAGCCATCTCTTCCTTTTAGGCTCCCAGTGATAAGGGCAGTTTTTGTTCCAGGGTTTGAAGGCCACACATTTTCCGAGCGCTTCTGAAGAGGCTTGTTTGGTATTAGGGTGTAGACAGGAGCAGGTCATCTCTTGAGTTAGTTTGTTGGAGATGTATGTGGGACTTGGGGGGCCAGGCTATGAAGTTGGGGCAGAGACCCTGGAGCCAGAAGTCCCAGACGGGGACCATGAACGCCCTAAAGACAGGCCTGTGACTGAAAGCTGGGGGAAGAAGATGAAAGACATCTGGGGTCAGAGGCCACTCTCTATTTCCAGCGTGCACAGCGAGGTGAGCTGTTCTGCTGCTCTAACAGCTGAGCAGTTTGAAAATGGTGCCCCCCCCCATTGCTGTCACAACCTGCATGTGACTTCACCCACATTAAACAAGCATCCCTCTGGCACTTGCCTGAAATATCGACAAACATCAGAACTCCATCAAAACATTTCACTGACGGCCGCTCGGGAGAGAAATCTCCATAGACAATGAGGTCCGGTAAGTGAGCAGCTATCTTGACGATTGCCCTGTCCTGTAATTCCTGCCTTCGGGCACTCATGTTCAAGGACAGTGGTCAGGATTTTTCAGTGCCAGGAAGCTGTCTCCCCAAGGAGGTCTCTAGAAACGGAAGTTGGGAATGGAGGGTGTCTACCACACGTGTTTGTTCTCTTTCCCATTTTTTTTTCTCTCCAGTGGTTTTGTTCTACCCCAGAGATGGTTTGCTTAAATAAATGACTGAGTCCTGGCAAAGCTAGAATTGGTGACACCCCAGAAAGGATCACTTTCCCCTCTCTCTCAAGTCCCCCCCTTTTTGAGAGAGGGGGGTCTCACCCCATATCTCCACTATTATGAAGACCTGGCCTCTAACTCATAGAGGTTTGTTTGCCTCTGCCTGTAGGATTAGTTTTCTATAGGGAAGGAAAACCATGACTGGTCTTCCACTCAATCCTGGGCAGCTACACAAAAGGGCAGGTTATTGAGGGCAGCAATGGACCCATCTACTTCCAAGAAAAGGTAAACCCCACCGAGGAGTAGGGGACAGTAGCCTCATTCAATCTAGCCAGATTCCATTTCCTTTTGTTTCTCTGTTCTTCCTCCTCTTCGGGCCTGTTATCTTTTGTCCTTTGCAAAAGATAAACACAGATGTGAACTTTTGTGGGTACATACTTGTGTGTGGGCATCAGATTATTATCTCTAGGCAAGAGGTTAAGTAAATCAAGGTCTAATGTTAAACAGAGAGCGAGAAGGCTCCAAAGGGTGGATGTGGGTGTGCAGGTAACAGTTGGAAAGCTGAAAGGCTTAAGTTGTAAGTGGGAGGATATGTTGACACTTCCTTTTGCTGCCAGTTGGCTCTAAGCAAATGAGTATTGAGTAAGAACTTCCTTTAGGTGTGGGCATCAAATGCTCAAACTCAAGTGAGGTTAGGTGTGGGCATCAAATGCTCAAACTCAAGTGAGGTTAAAAAATGAAAAACAAACAAACGAACAAAAAAAACCCCCAACTCTAGCTGAGTGTAGAGGGCTATTGTAGCGTTCAGAATGGTGGTGACTGAAGCAGGAGGATCATCATGAGTTCCCAGCCAGCCTGGCTACAGAGTAAGACCCTTTCTCAAAAAACATAACCAAAACACCCCATGTCCAGCAGGCATTAACCTGCCTGCCACACAGGGCAGGGAAGCAGGTAGACTAACTGAGAATCTTCACCCTTCTCTCCTCTCCTCCAAATCCGATCCCTCAGTCTCACCCGCCCCCCAACACAGACACACACACTCCCCTCCCTCTCTGCTTCCAATTCCCAGTCTCATCCTCAGCCTGGTAACAGACATTTCCTCACACTCTCTGCCCCTAATCCCAGGTGATTAAGCAGATCCTGGTGGAACATACTGTTTTCTTCCTCCTGTGTCCCCTCCTTTTCTTCTCGTGTCTCTATTCCTAAGTTACAACTCCCAATATCCAGAAACACACTTCGTCAGGGACCCCCAGTGGCCACAGCTAGCAAGGTCCTGTCTGCATTCCCTACCAGGTGGCACATAGCCACCACACTGTCCTAAGAACCAGAGAGGGCAACAAAAACCAAAGAACAAAACACCCACCCTACAAAGACAAGACCAGATATTAGTACCCAGAACTGCAATCGGCCCAAATCCAGATGCCTCAGTGCCAGCATAAAAGTCACAGGCAAGAACAGTTAGGATAATATATACCTACCAGAGCCCAGGTCCTGAGAAATATAATGTAGCTGAAGCACAAACCAAGGACCTTAAAGTAGACTTTGTGATATGATACATCAACTTAAATGGAAAGACTCAAAGCAATCCCACTACACCCAGGAACAAGTTGTCCACTCTTTCTATACCTATTCAGTACACTCTTGATGTCTTAACTAGAACAATGAGACACATGAAGGAGATCAAGGGGATACAAATTGAAAAGGAAGAAGTCAAAGTATTGTTATTTGCAGATGACATGATGGTATACATAAGTGACCCTAACAATTCACCAGGGAACTCCTACAGTTGATAAACACTTTCAGCAAAGTAGCTGGACTAAAAAAAAAAAAATCCACAAATCAAAAATCAGTAGCCCTTCTATGTACCAATGACAAATGAACTGAGAAAGAAATCAGAGAAACAATACCTTTTAACTTGGGGTAACCATACTCAAGCAAGAAAAAAGCTTGTATGATAAAAACTTTAAGACACTGAAAAAAGAAATGGAAGATCTCAGAAGATGGAAAGATCTCCCATGCTTATGGATTAGTAGGATTAGCATAGGAAAAATGGCTATCCTGACAAAAGCAGTCTACAGAGTCAATGCAATCCCCATCAAAATTCCACCACAATTCTTCCACTAAAGAAATCTATGAAGACACAAACATTAGAAGGAAATGAATAAAACAGGTCATGACCTGAAAGAGGAAATAGAGTCAATAAAGAAAGCCCAAACTGAGGGAAATCTGGAAAGGAAAAACTTGAAGAGGAACCTCAGAGGCAAGCCTCACCAACAGAATATAGTAGAGAATCTCACACACAGTTCTTCATAGATCTTGAAAGGATAATTTTCATTTTAACACAATAACATATGCATACATGTACCCACAAAACAAACAAACAAACAAAAAATAAAGAAACAAAAACAAAAAACCCTACAGAATAGCTAAAACAATCCTGAATCATAAAAGAACCATTGGAGCATCACCGACCCTAAACTCAAATTGTCCTACAGAGCTATGGTATTAAAAACAGCATGGCACTGGCGTAAAAACAGACATCTTGATCGATGGAATAGAATCAAAGACCCAGACATAAATCCACACACCTATGGACACCTGATTTTTTATAAAGAAGCCAGAAATACACAGTGGAAAAAAGACAGCATCTATAACAAATGGTAGTGGTCAAACCGGACAGCTGCATGGAGAAGAATCAGATAGATCCATCCTTATCACCCCGCACAAAACTCCAAATGGACAGAAGACTCTACATAAGACAGACACACTGAATCTTATCGAAGAGAATCGGTGACTAGCCTTGAACTCACTGACACAGGAAATGACTTTTTGAATAGAGCATGGCTAACGTAGACACTAAGGTCGACAATAAATGGGGCCTCATGACACTGAGAAGCTTCTACATGGCAAAGGACACCATCATTTGGACAAAGTGACAGCCTCTAGAAAAGATTTTTACTAATTACATATCCATATATATATAAACTAAAAAAAATCTAGATATCAAGGAAACAAATGATAACCTAATAAAATGTTCAGATGTAAACAGAGAATTCTCAAGAGAGGAAAACCAAATGGCTGAGAAGCACTTATGTAGCAGAGGATGGCCTTGTTGGGCACCAATGGGAGGAGAGGCCCTTGGTCCTGCCAAGGCTGGACCCCCCAGTGTAGGGGAAATGTCAGGGCAGGGAGGCAGGAAAGGGGGGTGGACGGGGAGGGGAGCACCCTCAAAGAAGAAGGGAGAGGGGGATGGGATAGAGGGCTTATGGACAGGAAACCTGGAAAGAGAATAAAATTTGAAATGTAAATAAAAAATATCCAATAAAAATTTTTAAAAAATAACAAAAATAAAAGCTAAACAATTTTTGAGTGAGTAAAACATTTATTATACAGGAAAAATAAAGAAATGTGCAACATCCTCAGCCAACAGAGAAATGCAAATAAAATCTACATTAACTTACACTGGCCAGAAGACCAATAAAACAAACGGCAGTTCACACTGGTGAGGGTGCAGAGTCGGGAAACCCTTATCCACTGCTGCTGGGAGTGCAAACTCACACAGCTACTATGGGAGTAAGTAGGTTAGTCTGCATGGCCAGCAGAAGATGGCTAACAGAAAAATGAGCTCGAGGGAACCTTTGGAGGTTCTTTGTCTCATAATGTCGTAACAGATTTATTTTTAAAATTTATTTACTTTTTAACTTTTATTTTATTCCATTATTTATTTATTTGGTTTTTCAAGACAGGGTTTCTCCATGTAGCTCTGGCTGTCTTGGAATTTGTTCTGAAGACCAGGCTGGCCTTGAACTCAGAGATCCACGTGCCTCTGCCTCTTCAGTGCTGAGATTAAAGGTGTGAGTCACCACTGTCCAGCAAATATATAGATATTCACATATCTCTCATATAAATATATATGAGATATGATATATATATCCTACAAATAAATTTAAATTTATTTACTCTGAAAGTTTTGCATATTTATTATGACTTCTGGTTTTCTGTTTTCATGGGATTCCTGAATGTGTCTCTGCATATATATCTATTTCTTGTGCCTTTTCTTGGGCTCTTTTCCTTCTCTTTGTTTTTTGTTTCAGAACAGAACAAAACAAAAAGAAGAAATACAAAAAGGATGAAGAGATTCTGCTCTGCTGGTCTGAGCAGCGCTGGCTGCTGGTTGAGTCTTAGACTAGCAAGCCACATTCCTGGAATAGGTGACACAGGATAGATAATCAGAAACATGGCTGCTATTTTGGGTTGGTTCCTGGTCAGCAGGAAGGAACTGGCTAGTAATTTCAACCAGAAGCTGCCCATCTGAGACAAGATAGAGCAACCACATACATTTCTTTGTATTTTTTGAGAAGTAAGGGAAACATTAGCCCATTTAATGAGCAAACTTTAAAATGTATAGAGACCTCTAAAATGAATATTTTCATGTTAGAGACTAGAGGTGCTTTAAAAATAAGAATAAACTCTGGTGGGCTGGAGAGATGGCTCAGCGGTTAAGAGCACTGACTGCTCTTCCAGAGGTCCTGAGTTCAATCCCAGCAACCACATGGTGGTTCACAACCATCTGTAATGAGATCCGATGCCCTCTTCTGGTGTGTCTGAAGACAGCAACAGTGTACTCACATACATGAAACAAATAAATAAATCTTAAAAAAAAAAAAAAAAGAATAAACTCTGGGAATGGGAACATGGCTCGGTGGCAAAAAGCAAGTTAACATGTAAGTGGACCTGGGTTCGAGTTCTAACACCAAAATAACAAATAGGTAACAACACAGATCCCAGGCTTAGGGAAGATGCTAGGGCTAAGACCTTGGGGGTATTTAAACTGACCACACGATTAAGGGGAGGTTGTTATTGTAGATGTGAGGGAGAGAATGCCGAGAGGCATCTGGAAGGGCCCAGAGCGGGGAAGGAAAGAATGAGATGAGACACGGGCAGCAGGCTGGACCTGCCCAGAGAGAAGAGGGAGCAGAGTGCGTCTTGCACACACACACACACACACACACACACACACACACACACACACACAACACACACACACAGAGAGAGAGAGAGAGAGAGAGAGAGAGAGAGAGAGAGAGAGAGAGAGAGAGAGAGAATAGCAGGGTTATAGGGAGAATGGGTGGCTAGGGAGAAGGAAGCCCATGAGCTGGAGAGAGAGAGTTTAGGGCAGGGGAGGAGGTGAGAAGGACTAGGATGATAGGCACCACAGACAGTCATTTGTCCCTTCTGTCCGTAATAAGGGAAATGACTTCGTTTGGTAATGGGGGAGGGGTGGCTTCACAGGTTCCTGAGGTATGGATTTTATCTAACCCCCAGACATCCTCCTATAGTTCAGCACTGCCTTTTGGAATCTGGGGAAATGGGGGTTTCCTTTGCTTCTGACACAGGGGACATGAAAGTGATCTGGCTGTGACATCTGTTGATCACCGGGATTGACTTGGCTGATCTGATTGGCTAGGCAGGTGTCTCCTCCCCACCTCGCTGCTCCACTCAAGCCCCTTCCAAAGCTCCAGGTTAGATTGGTGGAGGAGGACCATCAGTCTTAAGCCAAGGGTATGTAGAGTAGCCACACTCCTGCTAGAACCTTCAAATAAGCTCTCAAGAAGGCCTTCAGGCACGTCTTATTTGCCTATAATTTTGCCTATAATTCCAGTACTTGGGAGATAGATGCAAGAGGATCAGAAGTTCAAGACAAACTCAGCTACATTATAGTTGGAAACCAGTCTATGCTAAGACCATGTTTCAAAACAAGCAGGCAAGTAAACCCAACTTTAACAAAAACTGCTAAGAAAACAAGAAAGGAAACCAAGTATCCACTTTTCTAAATACATTCAGTTAACCAGTCCAGACAACGTAACATTTACACATCTAAGAACTGACAAACAGATCAGTAGTCTCAGATAGTAACAGAGCCTAAGAAATGGGCTAGAAAATTAGAGACAAGCACATACTAAATTCTTCTCTTTCTTTATCTAAAGTTATTTATGAAAAGGGCTGGTGTAAGTGCGTGCACGAGCAATATGGCAAGTGTGTAGAGGTCAGAGGGCAATTCTGGGGAGTCAGTTCCCTAGATCTAGATATGTTGGTTCCAGGGGTGGAACTCAGATTACCAGACTTGGTGACAAGAGTTTTTAATCTGCTAAGTCATCTCACCAGTCTGCCAAATATCCCTTTTGCTCTTAAAGTATTTATTTTATGATACTTATGACTGTTTTGCCCACACTTATGTGTACCACATGCATGCCTGGTGCCCAAGGAGATCAGAACAGGATATTAGATCTCCTGGTATGAGAGTCACAGACAGGTATGAGTTTGTCGTGTGGGTACTGAGAATCAAACCCCTGTCCTCTACAGGAGCAGCAAGTGCTCTAACTGCTGGGACATCTTTCTGACCCCTTGCAGGTCTTAAAACGTTTTCTTTGATGGTTTCATGATGTAAGTCTCATGTCCCTTGGGGCAGTTGTGAGCTGTCAGGTGGGTGCTGGGAATCAAACCCAGGACCTCTGCAAGAGTGAGATGTGCTCCTAACCTCAAGGCAACTCTCCAGGCCCCACCCTGTTCGTAAAGATGATCAAAGCAGTAAGGTATGTTAGTGTGCACATATGTTGAGACAGGCCACTTCCCTTTTGGATGATACTGAGTAGGGACAACTGTATCATGGAGCAGTGAGGTCCTTAAGTATTGCTAGGTGTGGTAACACATATCATATCCCAGCACTTGGGAGGTGAAGACACAAGGAGAGAAAGTTTAAGGCCTGCCTGGGATGCAACATATATACTGTGTGAGCCTGGATGCTTACTTTTTTTTTTTCTCTTGAACCAACGAGCTTTATTAGCATTACATACTGGACTATGGGAAAAGAGTTGCTTACTAGAGCACAAAGGACTCAAGAACAGTTGTTAATATGAAACTTGAAGCCAGCATGTGATACAGCTTAGGAACACTGCCCACCTGGAGCACAGTATATACCTGTAGTCATGTCTACAGGTTAAAGAGCATACAATCTGGATGACTCCGTTTGTCCAATGCTCTGTTAAGAGGTACAATTCGTCTGTGTTTCTTCATTTGACTTAAGTATACTGGATCCTGTCAGTTTTGGGGATTTCTTGAGGCAATTTTGTGGGGTGTATTTCCAGCCTTATCAGCTTTGCTTCAGAATGGATCAGTTCAGTCTCCTGGAAACTGTTACACAATAACACATTCTTTTGGCTCCTCTGCTTGGTGTTCAATGGCAAGTATTTCAGGGTGAACAGTGTAGTGGGTTGGCCTGATGCTGCTCGTATTCTAATGCTAATACTGAGCCCCTAAGACGTGGTTGTCCCAAAGATAAGAGCATCTGTATGTAGACCCAAGTGACACTGAGACCTTGCCCCCATGTTATTTCTGATTGGTAAATAAAGATGCTGACAGCCCATAGCTGGGCAGAAGAGACATAGGTGGGGTTTAGAATTCCCGGGCTTAGGGTCAAAGGAGAACTAGGAGAGGAGAAGAACATGAATGGAGAAACTGCCATGGGTTGGGTGAGCTCAAGAGAACATGGTCTTGAGGGCTGGCCGAGGGTTAAGAGCAGCCCAGATGAAACATAATAAGTAATAACTTGGGGTTATCATTAGGAAAGTAGATTCTAATATCCCAGAGGGCAGATATCTGCCCAAATCTTGGGCTGTTTAAGGCTTATTGTAAATATAAATGTTGTGTGCGTCTTTCTTCCGGTAACTAAATGGTCAAAGGTGTAGCAGAAGCCCCTTATTGGTATTAAAACTTTCAACGACAAAGTCAACAGTTTTGATCAATAGTTTCTTATCTTGACACATTTTCAGTTTTCCTCAGCATAAATGCTTGACATTTTTCTAAGACTTGAACATTAAGCACTTTCACAAGTTTCTCGTGTACCTAGTAACTCTCTAGTGTAGCACCTCAAGTGTTGCTATACAACCTGAAGCTTGGATAAAGAAATGCCACATTATTTCCTGTGAAACCCGCTCCCACTACGAATTCCCAAATGCATTCTTAGAACTGAGATGCAGGTAAAAATTGTCCTTTACACATGACGTTTTTAAGGATTCCCTGTTGTATGAGTCAACATTCAAGGATTTCTGCATTCACTACATTGACAAGGTTTCTCTTGTGTATGCATCCTCTGATGAGTTCTAAGACTGTCTTTCGTGGTAAAGGATTTCTAGCATTCACTTCCCTTGTAATGTCTCTCTCCTGCATGAGTTCTCCGATGAATTCTAAGATAGCCTTTCTGGATAAAACATTTGCCACATTCACTCCCTTGTCAGCTTTCTCTCTTGTTTGAGTTTCCCGATATTGTCTTCGATGGCCTTTAAAGGGAAGGCATTGTCACATTCGCTACATTTGTAAGGTTTCTCTTCTGTATGAATTCACTGATGAGCTCTATGACTGCCATTACAGGTAAGGGACTTTCCACATTCATTACACTGGTAAGGTTTAATGATTGTGGGAATTCTCTGGTGTGTTTTAAGAGCTGAGGATGTGGAATGGGATTTGCCACATTCATTACACATTGTACAGGTTTCTCTCCTGTATAGGTTCTGTAAGGCCTCTCAGGTTGGAGAAATGCATAGAATGAACATATCGAATGACCTAAGACCTTGATTCCCACTCATAATGCATCTTTTCTGATGTTTTCTAAGACCTGAGTAGGGTTTGTCACAATCACTACACTACAGTCCTGTGATGTCTTTCAAAGCCTAATTTATTATAAAGGAATTTACCACATTCTATACATTCACAGGGATATCTCCATAATGAATTTTGCAATGTACTTTGAGCTGTGACAAATGTAAAAAGGATTTACTATATTTTGTACATTTATAGGATTTCTCTGATGTCTCCTGAGACTTGGGTACTTCTCGAAGCATTTCCCACATGTCTTGTATTAGTGTGGCTTCTCCCCACTATTAGTTTCAGCATGAGTTTATGTGAACTGGAAACTTAAGGGTTCTTTGGAAAGTCGGTTCAATGGTGTTTTGCTGGGGCAAACACATGAAGGAACGTTTAGCTGAAGTAGACACAGGAGAAAGGATGTTCTGCTAAAGCAAGCATGTGAAAGGATACATGATGAATGATTCTTCTCCAAGGACAAGGCATGTATTGTTCCACCTTACATTGTATACTTGAGTTGCATTTGTTGGGACTCTGTAGAAAGAAATGTACCAAAAACCTCCTGATGATATGCTGTAGTTTCTTGCCACTTCCGGGGACTTGGGCTGATTGGCGGAGTGATGTCAGCTGAGACACATGCAAGTGTTGAGGCAAGACCTGTGGAGGACATGTGATGTTTGGAGGGTATAAATAGGACTGGATGACAGTGATGGAGGCTGAGTTAGGCTTGCTTAAAGAGCTCGCTGTAAAATGCTTGTGGGTCTTGAGTCTTCTCTGATCTTTGCTTCCGTTGAGAGAGGCAGAGCCAAGAACTTCTCCCTGCTTTCCTCCTGGTCCCTCCTGCTGACCTGTGCTGAGGCCGAGGCCTGGCTGTCTCCTGTAGGTAGTGCCACCACTGCTGGTTGGTGTTTGCTATCCCAAATCTATTGAGTTGGACTGCCGGCAATGAAGCATTTGCGAGAGATCGGGCTGGTGCTGCTGACCTGTGAACTAACTGCTGATTTCCAGACAACCCAGAAGGGAGTTGCTCCAAAGAACCTTTCTTTTTTTTTTTTTGGAGCTGGGGACTGAACCCAGGGCCTTGCGCTTCCTAGGTAAGTGCTCTACCGCTGAGCTAAATCCCCAGCCCCCCAAAGAACCTTTCTCAACAGGTCCACTTCCCCCGTATCTTTTTTTCCACTCCCTCTGGTGGGTGGTGGGCTAAAAGGGATGCTAAAGAACCATCATTTAAAATAAGGCTTGAAAAAAAATTAAAGTTACATTTATGTTCAGCGCCAAAAACCTTTGCCTACTCTGCATTGTTGTCCTCTTTCTTTCCTATGTGGAGTTTTGATTTTGACTAATGACGGGACACACATTCCAACAGTTTACAGTTTTTAAATTTGCAAGATTTGTCTCCATTTTTCCTAACTTTATGTCTGTTTAGGTTTGATGCTTCAACAGAGGCATCTCCGAGGTTAGCTTTATAAGGTGTACCTTGGGAGGACTCCTGAATCATTTTGAGAAGCTCATTACTTTTATAAGACTTCCCTTGGATATTCGCATGCTCGTAGACAAATGTGCCTTGTCCAAGACCTTCTCATTTATATGACACATGTGATGATTCGCCAAAGAATAGATTGTTGTAATTCTCCAACATCACATCCATATACAATGCCCTCTGAACACAGTTGAGACATTCCCATTGATCCACTGAGAAGTCCAGAACCATGTCCCTGAATGTTAACAGACCCCGGGGAGCATTTTCCAGAGAAGCAGTCTTTCCTCTTCATGTTCTTCCCCAGTTTTCAATGACTGGACCAATGACTGGAATTCTGGGTCCTTTGCTACAGTCTCCCCTGTCTTCACCATCCAGGGCTCTTAGTTCTGATTCAGAGGTGAGCAGATCTGGCTGAGCAGTGGAAGACCTGAGACACTTGCTGCTGTGTCCTTCCTCTTCCCCTTCCTGGGCTCTTTGTACTTCTTCATAAATGACAAAGTCTGTTTATCGATGAGACCTGGCGGGTGGGCTTTGAGGTCTTATGCTCAAGCTCCACCCAGTGTGGAATAAGACCCTCTTCCTGGGTGACTGTGGAATACAGAGTCTTCTCCTGGCTGCCTTCGGATCAAGGTGTAGAACTCTCAGCTCGTCCAGCACCATGTCTGCCTGACTGCTGCCATGCTTCCTGCCATGATGATAATGGACTGAACCTTGAAAACTGTAAGCCAGTCCAATTAAATGTTAAACTCTTTATAAGAATTGCCTTGGTCATGTTGTCTCTTTATAGCAATGAAACACAAACCAAGACTGTCGTCATGCTTGATACTGTGTGAGCAGTGGTTTCGGCAAGATGAGCAAAAGGAGTCCAGTGAAGGCTGGAGGGGTGACTTAGTTGATATGTGTGCTCCATGTTCTTCTGGAGGATCCAAGCTTATCTGCCTGTAGCTACACTGGGTGGTTCATCATCACCTGTAAGTACAACCCCGAGGGCTTCAACACCCTCTCTTGGTTCCTGAGGGTACCCACATACGTTGTACATACTAGCACACTAGAACATGTGCATACACACACGTACACACACACCCACGTATTATGCATACACACAAATCAAATAGGAATATATACATTCCTATTTGTATAAAATCTCCAAATACTGAACTTGTAAAGAATGCACTTGTGGTTGT
Source organism: Rattus rattus (assembly GCF_011064425.1). Lineage (NCBI taxonomy): Eukaryota > Metazoa > Chordata > Mammalia > Rodentia > Muridae > Rattus > Rattus rattus. The sequence continues at coordinate 44,608,551 of NC_046163.1, read as the reverse complement.
CAAGGCTTAGGATGTGATAGACAGGCAAGATGTTGGCCATGGGTATACAGTTGTAGCTGGGCATGATTGATTAAGTTTTGAAAATCTAATCTAGGTCATGGTGATTATAGGTGGTTAGGTGTGTGGAGCTTGTACAGTGTTTTTGAGAGATATGAGGTAATGGGTATGTTGACTGCCTGATTTAATAATCATACTGTATTATTGAACTACATCTCCAGCCTTAAAATATCTTATCAGGGCTGAGAACATAAGGTAAATCCTTAGAGTTAATCTCTAGAACACAGACGCACAGAGGCCGTTAGTCTAATGTATTTACCTATAAACTGTACTTGACATTTTTCCCTCACAGGTGGTAATCTTTGGTTAGTCCTGCACTTTTGACAACTTTACTATAACAGGTCATGATGACACACTTCTATGGTCATGTGTGTTAGAGGGCATAGATCTTCTTGTGCCTATGTTTATGTCTTTTCCAAGATTTCAGAAGTTTTGTACTGTTATTTACTGAAGAGGTTTTCTGTGGCCCTAGCCCTTAACCCTTCTCCCTCCAGTGTGCCAGTAATCCAAATACTTGGTTTTTTTAAGGGTGTCCCAAGCTCTTGCAATTTTTCTTCATGCTTTCTCTTCTATTCTTTCTGTCTGACACTAACAATTCCAAAGAGCTGTCTTCAAGCTCTGTTATTTTCAATCTTATCTAATCTGTTACTGAGGCCATCAATTAACTTTTTCCATCTGACCTTTAAGTTTCTCATTTCCTCAGTGATTTCTGTCTGGTTCTCTTTCAGATCATATGTTGCCTTCTTTAATTCATTTAATGTTTTCTTTTTCATTTTTCTCATATTTCTATGTTGAGATTGTTTGTTGAGATGGGCATGTTTCATGATTATATGATAGCTTCCTTGGTGACCTCCTCTTGATGATGTGTCTTGGGAGGCTTCATCCCTGGCTTTGACTGACAGCACGGGTTCTCTCTTTCTTGTCATCCTCCCTATCACTAATATTCTACCATGGTTTTTCCTCACATGACCCCGATGCTGCCAATATAGAATTAGAAAACAGAGAGCTGCTTGCTGTAAGGATTTATTTGTATTTTATATGTATTTTATATGTTTTTCCTGTGTGTCTGTGTACCATGTACCTGCTGCTGCCTGGTGTCCACAGAGGGCAGAAGAGTATGTCAGATCTCCTGGAACTAGTTAATAACAGTTTTTGTCATGTAGGCACTAGGAACTGAACCCAGGTCCTCTGCAAGAACAGTAAATGCTGTTAACTGCCGAACCATCTCTTCAGCCCCTTGAGAGCTTTATAAAAATTATTTTGACAGGTTCTCATATGACCCAGGCTGGCTGTTGTAAACTCATTATATAGCTGAAGATGACCTTGACACTTTTTTTGGGGGGAGGGTGTATTTTTTTTTTCAAGACAGGGTTTCTCTGTGTAGACCTGACTGTCCTGGAATTCACTCTGTAAACCAAACTGTCCTCATACTCAGAGATTCGCCTGCCTCTGACATTTGAGTGCTGTAATTAAAGGGACATGGAACTATTGCCCATCAACCTTGACTCTTTGTGCCTGTGTGTTTATGGGCCTGTGTGTGTGTCTGTGTAAGTGTATGCACACATGAATATGGTACCCAAACATGACAGAAAAGGACATCTGATCCCTTAGAGCTAGAGTTATAGCCAGTTGTGAGCTGCCTAAAGTGGGAGCTGGAATCTGAACTGAAATCCTCATGATCAAGTAGCAAGTGCTCTTAACCACTGGGCCATCTTTCCATCTCTGTCCTTGAACTTAAAAGATACATGTGTGAACATACATGTAGAGGTGAGAGGATAACCTCCAGTGTTATGTCATCCTCAGAAACTCACTCATCTCCATTTTGAGGCAAAGATTCTCATTGGCCAGAAGCTTACCAATTAAGCTCTACAAAGTATGAAATTGGGTTTGATCCTGGAGTCCACATGGTGAAAGGATAGAAGTGACTTCCACAAGTTGTCCTCTGACATCTACACATGTAGCTTGGAACACACACACACACACACACACACACACACACACACACACACACACACACACACACACAAATAGGTAGCAAACAAATACATGTAGAATGAAACATTTAATTGAAACAGAAATGTGAAAGATTTAGACAGGTCATAATAAGGGAGCAAACCCACTCAAATTGAGAAAGAGGACATTACCTAAACTCCTCCCATGTGAGTGATGGATATGTGGTCTGCCGAGAAAGCTGCGTGAGTCTGAAGCCTAATTACAGCTGTCCACAGTCATCAATGATCTTCCCATTGATCTTGGATCCAAAGGTCTCCACAGCTTCCATGATGCTTACCTTCCCAAAGACTACATGCTTGCCACTCAACAACCCCATCTTGGCAGACTTGAAAAACTGGGAACTATTTGTGTTTGGTACCACACTTGCCATGAAGAAGATATCAAGACTCTATAGGTCAGGATGAAATTCCTCAAATTTCTCCCCAGTTGCCACCAGTGCCATCATGGTGTGTAAGGTGACCACCCTGGCACATGCATTCTGGAATAATTCTGTGAAAAGCAGCCTTTTTTAAAAGCCATTTCCTTTCTATCTGATGCTCAAAGCACAGTAGTTTTCTGCTGTCTTTGGATCATTTTCTGCCAATGGCTCGGTGATTTCGCCAAAGGGCTTGCCATCATGGTGTTTAATATGGTGCAGTTGACCATGGATGCCAGCAAGTAGCTACAGGGCAGAAAGCTTGGATCTCTTAAAACAGACTTATTCAATATCACCATCATCATTATCATCATCATTATCATCATTATCATCATCATCATCATCATCTAGTGTGTATTCACACTCACACTCATACATGTAGGTACAGTGTGAAGGCCTGAAGTCTCAGGTCCTCTGTAAGAACAAGACTTCTTCACCACTGAGCCATCTCTTTAGCCCCTCTGAACATTTTTTCTTGGGGAGTGGTGGTCCCAATTAATGTAGCTGGCCTCAAACTTATGTTGCCCAGGCTGGTCTTAAATTCATGAGCCCCCTATTTCAGCCTTCTAAATGTTGAGATTAGAGCTATGTACAACCACATTTGGCTTACTACAAACTCTTCTAGATTGTTTTCTTTGCTGTATGTGTGTGTGCATAAATGTTTGCATGTGTGAGTGCAGTGTGTGTGTGTGCACACATGTGCACATGAGCATATGTGCATCTATGGTTTCATGCATGTGTGTTTAGAACCTAAAGCTGGTGTTAGGATTTTCCTTAATTTCAGGAAATGAGCACCTTACTCATAGATGTAGGGTCTCTCAATTATACCCAGAACATTGGGGGGTACAGAGGTTCTTGTACTCACAGATAAGGACTAGGAGAACCAGAAATGTTAATCGTGCAGGGTGTTTCCTCAATGGAGGATTAAAAATCAAATACCTGCATTCCGTCCAGAAATCTGAGAGTGGAGTTTGTTAACGACCTGCTGACCTTTTTGCTATTTGTTGAGGCAGACCTCACCCAAATTCCCCAGAATGATTATGCCAGACTCTTCCCTTCCTAGACCACTACTTATCCTTTCGGGAGATATCACATGTACTTTATGGCCTTCTGACCTTTATGTCAGAGGCCATTCTTGGCCTTTAAGCTATAGACCCTGACCTCATGGTCACATGGACTTTGTAAGATTTCTGTGTGGTCACAACTAAGCTTTACTGTGCACCCAGAATTAGGCTGATGGTTGATCCTTTTGCTTAAGTTTCAATACTGCATAGGAAGCACGTTACTTTTTGTATTTCCAGAAAGGAGGTAAATACACATAAAGATGAATAGTCCATCTAGACCACAGTTCTCAGACTTTCTAATGCTGCAACCCTTTAATACAGTTCCTCATGGTGTGGTGACCCCAACCACAACATTATTTTGTTGCTACTTCATAACTGTATTTTGCTTTTGCAATGAATCATAACATTAGTATCTATGTTTTCCAATGGTCTTCAGGGGCTGCGACCCACAGGTTAAGAACAACGAATGCCTGTAAAAAGGCACTTAATATTTTCCCTCCCTCCCCCCCCCTCTCTCCTCTCTCTCTCTCTCTCTCTCTCTCTCTCTCTCTCTCTCTCTCTCTCTCTCTCAATTTTTAATTTATTTTTTGAGACAAAGTCTTTCTATGTAGTTCTGGAACTCACTATGGAGACCATACTGGCCTTCAACTCAGAGAGCCTCCTGCCTCTGTGCTGGATTTAACAATGTGTACTACTTCATGTCCACTCAATACGCTCTTAAAATATATTATTATTTTTAATCTTTCATGCAATGTATTATTATTTCATACAATGTATTTTTAAAAGTTTTTTAAAAAACTTAAACTTATGCATACCTCTGTATGTGTGTGTGTCTGTTTTTGTGCAACATGTGTTGCATGGAGGCCAGAAAAGTGTGTCAGATCCTCTGGAGCTGGACTTTCAGGCAGTTGTGAGCTGGAAACTGAACTTTGGTCATCTAGAAGAGGTAGCAAGCGTTCTTAACCATTGAGCCATCTCTCCAGCCCCATATAATGTACTTTGACCATATTTAACCCACATTCCTCTCCTGTACTTAGTATCTTTTAATTTACTAGAAACATAAACTAGGGGACTGGGGAGATGGCAGAAACATAGGGACCTATGAGTTTGGATTCCTAAAAACCTCATAAAAGTGGCACAAGTCTGTTACCCCAGCACTGGGGATGTGGAGAGTCCTCAAGCTTACTGGCTAGTCGGTCATCTTCAAGTTAACTGCCCAACAATTAAGACTGAGAGTGATCAAGAAAAGATATGTGCTGTCCATGTCTAGCCTCCTCTACACAACACGTACACACCCACACCACACACGAGCACACTGAGACTGCTGTTCTGAAGACTGGGACTTGAGGACTTGACACAGCTTTGTTGTGATTACTAAGGAAAGAAAGCAGATGCATTTTGAGACTGGACAGAGGGAAGTCAAGGCCAAAGCAGAGTTGCTGTGTATCTGAGATAGGCACAAAGGACTCATACAGCCCAGGCCAGCCTCAGACTTCATTTGTAGTAGAGGCTCGCCTTGATCTGATCTTCCTCCTTCCACTTCCCAAACCCTAGGGAGTATAGGAGTGTACTAACACACAGAAAAAATTATTTGCTCACGAGTTTAAAAGGCAGGGATATCTAAGTACCTGGGAGTTTCTCTTATGAATCTTAAGAATAAGATAGACGATTTCCATTTTAGAAGAATCTGCTGTTAAGTTCTGCGACATTAATGATACTGGCAGAGATCTTTACTCTCCATAGACATGCCCACACTGTAGTACTCTCCATAGACACGCCCACACCGTAGTTACAATTTAAGAACTTCACTGGCTGTTTTGGAACTCACTGCAGAGACCTTGAACTCACAGGGTCTACCTTACCCTTCCTCTCAAATGGCCGGTATGGAAGACATATGCCACCACGCCTGGCTCCCTCATTTTAGATGAAGCATTTCATATAGAACTGACACATCGGGATGGTATAACCTATAGACAAGTTGGGTCTGATCCTATGATTTGGAGTGTATGTGGATGGCACCCTGGTAATTCTATCACAGTCAAGTGGAATGTGTGAGCCTGTGGAAATACAACTAGGGATGAGGGCCCCACACGCACCCCACCCCCAAAAACAAGTGAGGATGGGAAGATGTACCAAGCACACTTCCTGGCTAAATCAAAGTGGAACTTTTGATGTTTTGGGAAAACTTAGTAGTACCAAGATGTGAAGATTGTGGGTAAATTAGAACCAATCACAACCATCATTTTCTTAATCATCTCTTGTAGAGTTTCCTACTAGTTTTTAAGTTATGATCAACTTTTCATTAGTAATGTAGTCTTCCTTAAGAGGAGGACAATAGGGTGGTGGTGGGGAGAATAAAAAGAAATGGTGTCACAAAAGCTTGCTTGATCACTATGGTAACTTCTCTTTTGTGTTAATAGTTTTCAGTGTCTATAAACTTCTATGGGTTATTTTCTGTCAATCTCTTCTTGGCCTGTTTACATGGTCTCTCTCTGAACTGTAAACTCCCTCTTTAGAAATCACATTATTAGTCTCTCTTCCTTCCACAGCACCTTCTAGACTTCACGGGTAGACACTACTTGACTAATGAAATAGATGACATCCAAGTCAAACAGGACAGGTCACATTTAGGCTTCTAATTTACCTAAAAGGCTGGCAGAAATATAAACCCCGAACTTGATGACCACTCTCCCCTCAAGTCTATTAGCTGTGATAATAGATGGTTTCTTTCCTTCTAGCTCTGCTATTTCTTCTACTGAAACTCCTACTTCCCACATACCTCTGTTCTCCAAGACGGAGGAAAAGTTGGAGCCTAGATTAGACTAGATCTTTCAGGAATGTAGAGAACAGGAAGGGGGTCTGGTGTTATTATTTTGAAGACAGCAGAAGTGCCATGTCTGTCCATACCTGACCCATCAAATGACAGTTTTGTCAAAAAGCCGTTTTCCAGGCCACACCCTCATCAGAAGTTCATTGTTTCACGTGCACTGACCATGCTTCTGATTGGCTGGAGTCACCTTTCCCCTCCCCCAACACTATGAGTGGCCTACTGCTCTTGGAAGACTGGCTTGGCTCAATCTCAGGTTCTCATGTCTGGACATGTGAGACAGTTGAGGAAGACTGAAATAGCCCCATAGTTTACATATCTCTTTACTTGATCATGGGGAGGGTGACTGAAATTAGGTCACAGTTGATAGGTGACGAACATCAAAAGAAAAGTCTCTTAAGCAAGCACCCAAGTTTAGCCAATACAGTAGTTTCACCACATCATTGGTGTTGTTATGCAAGCTTAGTTAACCACTGATCAACTGTAGTCTGAAAATATGAATGGAAAAGTACAGAAATACTCTTTATTCTGAAATTACAGTACTCAGCAGCATAATTAAGTGTCTCTCTATCCTGTCTTTGACATAAATAATCCTCCTATCCAGCGTATTCACTCTGTATAAATGACTGGCATGGCAGATTTGTCAGCATTTTGCCACAGTGGCACCATCTTATTACTGTTGTCATTAAGAACTGTCATAGATGTGTATAGACGAACAGTATCTCAGCATTTGGTATTATCTATGGTTTTAGGATCTGCTGGTGCTGGTGGATAAACAAGGAGCACTTGTTGGAGTGACCACATTATCAGGGCAATGAATTTTACCAGTTTTAATGAATTTAATACTTGTGAGGTAAAAAGTTGACAAATTATATGTCTGTTTTTTAATAGTTATGTGGGTACTTCTAAATTTAAAGATCAGTTAAAATCTGAGGCCCTATAAGAATTTAAGTTTTCACAATCCAGTGGGACACTGTCAGAGTATGCTTTAAAGGGGCTGTCCTAGTTAGTTTTATGCCGACTTGACACAGGTATTGTCATCAGAGGCGAGAGCCTCAGTTGAGCGAACGCCTCTACTTGGCTGGATGTGGAGTGTAGACGAGCCCGTGAGGCCTTAGTGATTGATGTGGGTGGACTCCGCCTGCTGTGCTGGACCCACCCTTTGACAGGTGGTCCTGAGTTCTCTAGGAAAGCAGGTGAACAAGGAAGGAAGCAGTGCCATGCCTCTTCATCCTCTCCTCTTCCACACTGCTGCTGTTTGAATCCTGACTTCCTTCAATGATGGACTATGACGTGGAATATGGAAGTGCAAAGTCAAATGAACCTTTCTTCCCCAACTTCGCTTTTGGTGACAACGTTTCATGGCAGCACTAGAAACCGTGACTAAGACAGGGCACATATTTAAAACTTAAACAAAAAACTAACTGGTGTATGTGAATACTCTCAAAGTCCATTCTAGTAGTTAAATGTACTGTATTCCAAAATGTAAAAACACACATCTGAAGGGGGAAAAGGTCAATTATGCTTATGTTGCTGAACCCAGTCTCAGGGTGAGTCCGCTGAAACGGATCTTTTGGCTGGTGAATGTCAGAGCTTCTCTTCTTCCCGTTTTGTTACACAAAGAAGCTCTAGCACTGACTTGCTTTAAAGAGCGTCTGAGCGTTGAGGTCAATCTTGGTTAGCATTTAACCTTTCACTATCATTTTTACAACCTAAAAGGAAATCTGCTCGCTCTGGAAAAAACAAGCGGTATCCTGTACCTTCTATCAGTGCTCCCTTGGGGTGGGTGCTAAGCCACAGAAAAACTTAAGGGATATTAAAAACTTCCTGAGTCCATAAAGGGTTCTTGGATCTATTTCTAATGAAACAGCATTTTCTGAACTTTCTTACATTAGGTACGTGGCACGAGCCAGACATGGTGCTAAAATGTCATTTCTGTGATTGTTTATAACAACTCCCTTTTAATCATCATCTTTAACTCTCAGAGGAGGAGAGTCACAGTCAGTGTGGCACGGCTGAGTTAGAATCTCAGTGGCACTAAGAAAGCTTACTCCAAAGCTGTCTACAAGGACTTGGCAGAGAAGCTTGACACACAATTCACATGCTGACTTGTGTTACTGTGGAAGTTACTCTTACGGAGTTCAGCATCTACAATGATAGACGCCTAGGAAGGAAACTCTTGTAAGTCTTTACCAGAGTAGCTGCAAGATGAATCAGTATAGTTTTCGTATGCTTATTTTTTGAGGCAGGGTTTCTACGTGTACCTTTGTTGGCTGTTCTGGAACTCACTCTGTAGAGCAGGATGGCCTCAAACTCAGAGATCGGCCTGCCTCTGAGTGCTGGGATTGAAGGTATCACCACCAAGCTTATTATTTGTTTTTTTGAGACAGTGTTTCATGTAGCTGAGATGAGCCTTGAACTCCCAACCTTCATGCCTCCATCCATCCCAAGTGTGTGAATTACAACTATGTAACATCTTTCCAATGTTGGGATTGCAGCTGTGCAGCACATGTCTGCAGCTAACATATACTAAGTTTTTTCAGTATGTGCCACACTTCATGTTTTTTCTTACTCTTGGAAACACATGTACACATACGGCAAACAGCTAAATATGCCTTATGAAAAGTAGTAATGACTGTTCAGAAGCCTTTCACTTTTGCCCACACCCAATTCTCTAGCCTTTCTTCCTCAAAGACAGATTATAAGGGACGAGTGTTTTGTCTGCACTAAGAGTGTGCAGTGCCCAGAAAGGCTGGAAGGCTCTGGATCCCTGGAACTGGAGCTAGAGATGGCTGTGAGTAGCAATGTGGATGATGGGAACTGAACCCAGGCGCTCTGGAAGAGTGGTGAGCACTCTTACCCGCTGAGCTGTCTCTCTAACCCTGTCATACAGTATAATCTTAAAGGTCCTTTGCTTGTGTTACAATGCGTTTCTCATGCACAAGTCTTGGATTCAAACTACTGAAAAGGTCTCTCATTTCTTCAAATATTGAAATACTTTGCTTTGCTGACTCATATGGTACTAATGAAGACTTGTTTTACTGATAGTTTTAGTTCAGTACTTCAAAATTAAGGCCAAGTCAATAGAATGGTAATTTTCCAGTGTAACCCATGTCCAGAGTGTCCTAGACCCTGAAGCAAAGATTCCAAGCAGATACTGAAAGCCTAGCTAGGTTGCAAGTGCTCCACAGACACTTAGTTTACCAAAGTCAGCCTAGAAATAAGAGAACTGTGATGTAAGGTCAGGCTAGACGAACTCTAGAGCCTTTTGTGCTCTATTATATCAATTACTGAAATAATTAAAAGGTTGATACTCTATCAGCCAGACTGTGTTAACATTATCTCAAGCTGGGAATGGTAGCACATTTCTGTAATCTCCACACTTAAGAGACTGAGTCAGGAGAGGAGAGTTGGAGGCTACCCTAGGCTATATATAGCAAGTTTCTGTCTTAAAGAAAACAAACAGCAAAAAATAGAACAACAAAATGTCTCAGTTCATCACTACAACCATTTGAGTTAAAAATCTCTAGTGATGAAAGAAGGTCCAGTTAGAATGTTTTAAAACAGTTTAATCCATTTTGCTAGTCATTCTACTGTGTCTCTTTCGCCCTTGGACATTCTGTCCTTCCATTTGCAGCCACTTGACCATCCCACACTAGTGAACAGAGTTTTTAACCCTTTGACCATGTTTCTGTTTGCTTGAATGTGTTTGCTCTTATATTTTGCTTAACTAAAAGATAAAGCTGGAGGGACGTATGACCAAGTAGGATTTATTATGGACAAAGGGTAGAAAACAACGTTGGTGCTATCCACAGTTCCTTGAGGCATATGTAAAGACAGACTGTTACTAAAAGTTTGTTTTATTTTTTTTTTTGTGAAGTCAAGTGCTAGCTATTAATTACAGTTAGATTTTGTTTTCGTTCTTTTCAAATGTTATCAGAATATTAGCATCACCTTATCAGTAATCAAATACACTAGGTTTCAATGTTTCTGTCCACATCTAGAATGTTCAGGTGATCAGGAACTCTCTTACTGGATTCCTTTAGATTTGAGTTCTTGATTATATCTATAAAGAAAACAGAGAGACAATCGTTATCAATAACAACAACACAGAGAGAATGGGAAGCACTCCCCCCATTGTAACCATAATCCTCCATAGAGCTTACAAACAGGCAGAAGGAAGAGTGAAACACTCAAACGGTTCATTTGCTTCTACTCTGTTTCAGACTTTAACCATTTAAATGGCATAAGTTTATTATATAAATTGTAATTTTCATCACACACATACTCTTAAAAAATTTCCCGTGAGTAGGGTCCAGTGCAAGGGCTCACATACGCTAGGCAAGCACTGGGTCTCTAAGCCACACTGACTGACCTATTTTCATTTTTTTTTATTTAAAAAAGAATTATTTGTGTGTATGTGTTTATGTGTACATGTGGAAGTGTATAGGTTTCTGTAGAGACCAGAAACTGGATTTCCTGGAGCTTGGAGTTACAGGCGGTTGTGAGTCACATAACATGGGTGCTGAAGGTCAAATTTGCTGCTGGCACTCCTAACAGGCACGCCATCCCTCCAGCCGTTTATATTCAATCTTGAATGACCTATGGCCAATGTGAATATTTATATAAAATTCCTATACATATAGTTGAAAGCAAGTGAAAAGGGATGATGATGGAATTTACTTAGTACATCATGAGTTTTATATGTTGTGGTGCTAGTCTGAATGAGAAATGCTGTCCATAGGGCTCATGTATTTGAACACTTGGTCCCCAGGGTGGTACTGTTTGGGAAGTTATAGAACGTTTATGAGGTGGAGCCTTGGGGTTGGGGATTTAGCTCAGAGGTAGAGCGCTTGCCTAGCAAGCAAAAGGCCCTGGGTTCGGGCCCCAGCTCCGAAAAAAAAAAAAAGAAAAAAGAAAAAAAAAAAAAGAAAGAAAAGGAAAGGAAAGAGGTGGAGCCTTGCTGGAAAAAGTATTGCTACTTAGGGCTGGCTTTGAGATTTCACAGTCATGCTCCACTTCTTCTTCTTGTTCTCATTCTCTCTCTCTCTCTCTCTCTCTCTCTCTCTCTCTCTCTCTCTGCTTCTTATATGGTGAATGGAAACACCCACCCTGCTCCTGTAGCCAAGCTGTTCCTACTGCCATGATTTCCCACCATCATAGACTCTGCCCCTCTGGAACTGTAACTAAACAAACTCTTTCTTGTTCAAGTTGCTTTTGGTCATGGTATTTTATCAGCAACAGAAAATTAGCTGGGGTTGGGATTTGGCTCAGTGGTAGGGGGCTTTGCTAGGAAGGGCAAGGCCCTGGGTTCGGTCCCCAGCTCCGAAAAAAAGAATTAAAAAAAAAAAAAAAAGAAAATTAACTAATACAATTGTGTGTGTGTGTGTGTGTGTGTGTGTGTGTGTGTGTGTGTGGGGAGGGGAGGGGAGGGAGGGAGGGAGGGAGGGGAGGAGAGAGAGAGAGAGAGAGAGAGAGAGAGAGAGAGAGAATGAAAAATGAGAACCCATTTAGACAATAAACTCAGCACCCCACCCACCCACTCCAGCCTCTGGGCCCTAGCATAACAATCCAAGCCAATGCAGGCTACTCAGTCTCCTGGTCCCCAAGGCTACCCCCACATGGAGGTCTGCCCAATTTCCTGGGGTTCCCTGCTGCTGATTGTCTTTCAAGGCCTAGCCTGCTGAGACTGGCAGCCCCTGGCTTACCAGCTTTTAACTTATTTGTAACTCTTTGATAGAAACAACACATTTCTCTTTCATGCACAATTAAGTCAATATTACACTTGATACAAACACAGCCACACTGTGTGACTTCTGAACCAGTTCTAAAAGCACCTTGGTAGTAGGCTTACTTCCAGATCCGAAACAGCTGAGAGGCTCCTGCTGACCCCACAAAGAAATTAACAGCGAACAAACTCCAATTTTTTGGTATAATTACAAGTGAGTACCTTGACCAAATAAACCCTGTTGAAATAAAACATTTTTTAAAGGTATAGACTCTTCTGCATTATATTTTACATAAAAATTCTCATGATATAATTTTCAGTGTTACATGAAATTCTCAGTTCTTACATTAGAGGAAGACTTGCTAGGAACCAGTCATATTAACTATATCATCTTTCCAAAAGACTGCAAAAATCTGAAAGGCAAAATCTCAAGCAGATACTTATTCCTAATAGCCTTCCTGACTACTATCTATAATGCAGTAGGTTTCCTAAAGATAGATAATATGTCAGTAAATATGTATGGAGACATTTGAAAAATAAAATCATTTAATGAATGTAAGACCAAAGAGAGTTTCGTTGTATCTGGTTAATTTCAGTTGTGAGACTGGCCTTTAAAGGCTGAGCTATCTTTTCAGCTAGTATGTAGCTATTGTGTAGAAATCTCTTTCGGGATAGCCATCTTGGAAGTAAGTTTGTTAAGACTCAGGAAGTTTTTGTTGTTGTTGGGAGGGAAATATGGTAAGGGGATGATTTGATCAAAGCATTATAACATGTATGAAATTCTCAACAAAAATAAATTTGAAAAGACTCATGATGATCTGAAGAGAAGCTAGTTAAAACACAAGAAGTAAATTCAAAAGTATCAGGAAGTTCCTAAAAGTGACCAGTAGCACTTAAGTTCCTTTCTCTTCAAGCTTATTATAAATAGTAAAGACTGTTGAGAGAAACTCTCAAGCAAGCAAGTTTTCTGGAAGACATTCAGACTAATTGAGGTACTTAGAAGAAACATTTTTCAACCTGTTAAACAGCCTGCATTGAGTTCCATGTTTTCTGGCCATCACCCATGCTGGGTAATTAACCCCTTACCCCTATTTCTATAACTCACTCCAAGAAACTCATTGGTTCAATGAGTTTAACTTTGGTTGTATCAATTCCTACCTGTAATGCATAGACATTTTCCTCACATCTCCTCAGAAATAGTTACACAACAGTAGCATATGAAGTGTTTAATTTACCTGTAGCCATCAGCACAGTGGATTGAGCTGTGCTGAGTTTCTCTGCAGGTCTGGCCATGTCAGCTAATCCAGCACATACCAATCCCTGCAAATATACATTAAGACATGGTAGAGCATCAGGAGTGTGACATAATCATTTTTAATTTTAAATTAAACATAAAATATTTGTGAATATCCTTATGAAAGCTATAATCATAATAATGCCCGTACCATTAAGAAAATTCACAGCAAGACAAAAAAAAAATCCCAAAACAAAACAAAAAACCACAAAAACCCAAACAACCAAACAACAACAAACCAAAAACCAAAAACCAAAATCCAAACCAAACAAAAAAAAAAAAAACCCTCCAACAAATTCAGGAGTGCTTTTTCATGTTTTCTGTCAATAATCTTTGTTTTTTAAAGTATCAGAAAAATTCACTCAGTTTTAGTTTATTAGATGATTTTTCTTATTATTAGAAATGTACATGTGCCATAGTGCATATGTAGAGGTCACAGGACAAGCTGTGGGTGTCAGTTCTCTCTTTGCACCAAGTGAGTCTCCCAGAAATTGAGTTTAGGCTTAGCCAAAGGAGCCTGTATCATCTGAGTTCGTACTGGCCCTAGATGATTTTTCTTTAATATTAAAGTACACATGGCCATATTTTCCTTGGTGTCTTAAAATTTTTATTTTTATTTTTATTTTTTGTATGTATGAGCATTTTCCCAGCATGTATACACCTATGCCATTTGTATGCAGTGCCCATGGAGGCCAGACAAGGGCACTGGAACCCATGAAACTGGAGTTATAGCTGACAGTGAGGTACTGTGTGTGTGCTGGGAGCTGAGTCTAGACATGTGCAAAGCAGCAAGTGCTCTGAACCACCGAGCTGTTTCTACCTCCACCCACTCCTGCGGTCCACACCTTCAGAGTCTTCTGTAGAACCACACCACACATATCTTAACTTCAGCATCACTCGGAAAGCTTGGCAATGAGCTGTGCCTAGCTGGTGTAAGCCTGTGTGTGATTCAAGGTATGGGGGAAGGGTGGAGGATCATAAGTTAAAGGCCCGTCCTAACAACGGAGTGAGGTCAAAGGTCAGCATAGGTATTTTAGTAAGGAAGGGCCTGTTCCAAAATAAGAAGTTAAGAGAGGACTAAGGATCAAAACTTCAAGGCAAATCTGGGCAGTTTACTGAGGCAATATCTCAAAACAAAAGGTAAAAACAGATGTAACTCCATAATAAAGCACTTCTGCCATCCATGCACGAGGCCCTCAGTTTAATTCTTAGTACTATAAACAAAACCAAAACCAAAAGCAAAATAAACCTCAAACCAAAGCATCTGGCAACTTTAAAATTCCACCCAGATGTGTAACCGCTCCTCTGCATTCTTTAGTTTGTGCACTGACTAAAATAGAGCATGTAAAGTGCTGGGACTTAACTTGCACCAGGGTTAGCATGTTAGGCTGGGTGGGGATGCACTACCTGCCTAGTATATGTAGGCCCTGGGATCAATCTGTAGTACTGCAAATCAATAAAATAAAACAATTCTGTTTTAAGATCTTCAGGAAGTTAAAGGCCCATTGCAATGTTACACCCAGGGGAGAAAAAAGAAGAAAAAAAAAGGGAGACAAATGCTATAGATGATAAGGGCTCTGCCTGCATGAATTATTCTTGCAACTGGTCTCTGTGTGTTCTTCTAACAACCACCCACGTTTAAATGATCATTTTCTATGTAGAATAGGTTGTCTCTGAACTAATCTGACTGCCTGTCTCTTGAGTACTGGGATTAAAGATGTGTCCAACCATATTCATACTAAAAGTCCTTTCTTACACCTAATTCCTAACAATTTTTTGGAGGAATGGAGTAGGTTGGAAGTCAGAGGCAGCAGCATAAAAGTCTCCCCTGTCTTCGAAGCTGCCAGACCTTCAATAAACCTTATTTCTTTCCTACCAACTCTTAGCTCCACAGTACTGGCTTTCAAGCAGCAAGCAGCCAGACCTACATCCAGCAACACAGTGGGTATTATTCAGCTACAAAACAAGCAAATTCTGACATGCTGTAGCCTGGAGAACACAAACCAGTTATAAACATTGCATGATTCCGTGGAACTGGGGAGATGTTTCAGCAGTTAGAGCCCTTGTTCGTCCTGCAGAGGACTAGTTAGGTTCCTAGCACCAATGTTGAGTAGCTCACAAATGCTTCTAACTCCAGCTTCAGAGAATCTGACAGGCTCTTTGGTCTCCTCAGGCATCAGTAATGTGAAAATACATGCACACAGACACAGATGTTTAAAAAATCTTTTAAAAATATTGCATGCTCCCACTTCCATGAGGTACCTAGAACAGTCAAACTCACAGACACAACCAACAAGTAGGATGGTATTTAGGAGAAAGAACAGTAAGTAGGGGAGTGTGTAATGATCCCAAAGTCCCCAAGATGCAAAGTCTTTGCAGACAGGCTATATGATAAAGCACTGAACATTCTTGGGATGCATATTTAAAATAGAAAAGCAAAACCGGTTAAGGTAGTAATTTTATATGTATTTTGTCATATTAAAGCTCACAGACCAGCAGTTTTCAAACTTGGAGAGGGTATTAAAACAGCTTGTTGGGCTCTATCCCTGGATTCTTTTCAGACTGAGTAAGTAGATGTGTGATGGGGCCTGAAGATCCTCATTTGTAAAAAGTTTCAAATAGATCCTTTTCAATATAAATGTAATGATTTGCTATAAATAGCCACTAGAATGAATATATATTATATACACATAGAGTATATATTAGAGTAAAACTATTCATCTTAGAGCCAGAGGTCCTAAGGTCTATCATTTACACCAAATGATTTTATGTAATACACATATTAGGCATAGTCATATACACTTTAGGCTGGCCTCAAATTCTATATATAACCAGCGGATAGACGTTCCTATATTCCTATCTCTGTCAGTCAAGTACTGGGATAATAGGGTATATCACCATTCATGACTCTATGTTTTGTTAAGAACTTAGGCTCAGTGATAGTGAAAGATAACTTTAATCCCAGCACTCAAGAGGCAGTGAATTTGAGGACAGCCTGATCTATAGAGTGAGCTCTAGGATATCCAGGCAAAAAACAAACAAACAATCAAACAAACAAAAAAAAAAAGAACAAAAACAAAAAGAAAACAACCCCCCCAAAAAAAAACCCTTTCTGATAAAGTTAATAGTGCAGATAAAGGTAGGTAGTATACAGCCTTATAAAATCTATTTTTAATTAGTAAATTTCTATTAAGGAATTAATTATTTTAAGTTACTCTTATTAAAACTAAGACTTACCCACTTCATTATCGGAGCCCAGAAAAAAACTGTTCTGGGGCCTGAAATATAAAAGAAAGAAAAATTGAGAAATACTCCAATGTGTTCTCTGCGTTCCTCTATCAGCTGACACCAAATTCTCCTCTGCTCTCTATACACCCTGTACTAAGATCCCGATCTTCTACGTGTCTTTTGATATTCTTGCCAACTACTTGTATTTATCACAGTAGAATAGGCTACAGTGAGCCATGGGCTGTGGCACAAGCTAAGGTGGGGCTAGAAGGATGGCCCAGCAGCTAAGAGCACACACTGCCTTTACGGAGACCTGAGTTCAGTCCCGAGCACCAACGTCAGTGGGTCACAACCGCGGCAACTCTAGTTCCAGATGTCCTCTTCTGACCTCTGCAGGCACTGTACTGTATCAACAACCCACACGGACACATGCGAATAGATACAAATAAAAATAAAAAACAAGCTTAAGAAACAATGGAGGTAGCTCTGGAAATCTTTCCCAGTGCTTTGCTTTGAACTGAAACCTTAGTCATAGAGGAAATATCAAATCTTTAGAGGAAATATCAAATTATAAAATTTTAGTTAGATAAGTTTTAGTAATGTTCATTCATTTTATTAAAAATTGTGGCTATAGATGTTAATTTATCATCTGTACCTATTAAGAGGTCTTACAAAAATTCTGTATATTCTATTTTATTTAATATTTTCAACATAAACATATTATACATTATTTCACATACACACTCACTTATCTAATGTCTATTTTTGAGACAGGGTCCCAAAGATTCCTTAGTAGCAAGGTCCTTGTTTTAGTCAGTCTGGTACTCATCTGCTTTGTTTAAAATGGCAAGTAAATATCTGAAGCATTTGAAGTGAATCTTGACCTGTGTGAGGTGCCTCAGACCTATAATCTCACCACGTGAAAGGCTGAGGCAGGAGTATGCTGTGCATTCATAGCCAGCGTGGGCTACACATTTTGTCTGAGGTCAGCCTGGGCTACATAATAACAAAACAAAGAAAAAAGAAAATTTTTTTTTTTTTTTTTTTGGTTCTTTTTTTTCGGAGCTGGGGATCGAACCCAGGGCTTGCGCTTCCTAGGCAAGCGCTCTAACCACTGAGCTAAATCCCCAACCGAAAATTTTTTTCTTGGATAACCTACAATCTGAGAAGCATGCCATCCAGAGGGGGTTGGAAACCCAGAGAAGCTGTAGGATTCATTCAAGCCATGTACCTGGTGAGTAGCATTAAGTGGGATGTGAGCTCCGAACTCTTTAGTGCCCTGTACTAGATCCGCAGACAACTCTTTCTACCTCAAAGCTATGGTAGGGTGAGAGATGAAGATTTTGTCTGGGGACTTTAAAATGTAACTAAACTTGCCAAGTTTAGTTATGTACCAGAATACTTAATAGTATATGTGTTCTTTCTTATACATGCGCTCAACAAAATACATCCCCCCCCCCTTTTTTTCCTTTTTTTTAGACATTCTTGCTAAACGGTAGCTCAGGCTGGCCTGGAACTAATGCTAAGATTCTACAGGCATACCCCCTGCATCCACCATAACCACCAAACCTGTTAGAACTGGACCAATCAAACCTCAGGCGATCAAAACTGAAGAAACAAAATCATAAAGGCTGTGGTTTATTGAGGGTGGGTGGGCAGGGAAAGTGAAGTCAAATAATAATGCCAGCAGCCACGGGGTGAAGTGATCTGTGACACTGTCCTGTGAGATACACAAGGGGCAGAGAGCGTTTTACACCGACAGCTGCTACACCGATTACAACCAACGAGGCTCCACAGGCTCGCACCTCCCGTGTAACATTTGCATCTTCGGTTGGTTTATATACAAGTGTGCAACAGTCTGTAAGTGCGCACAGGTTAGTCTTAAGGAGCATGAAACACCAGAAGTAGGAGAAGAACGATAACCACAGAGTAGCTCAGCTGGACACTGGGCGGTCCCATTGCTCCATCCGCTGTGGTTCTTTTGCTCCCTTGTGTTCTTTGGATGTGTCTATGGCATTTCTAGGCTTGAAAGTAAAATGATGCTATCTGGTGCTGGATAGAGGAGCCTTATTTTTTATTATGGCAGCTTGCTATTTTTGTAACATGGTGATTTGGTTGAACACAATAAAGTACAGTAGTAACTGATCTCCCCTTCTTCCTGGATGAGTGAGCAGATGATTAAATGTTGATGTCAGCATCCTTGAGTATATTCAGATGAGCAACGTATGGCTTCTGCTTCTGTTGAAAATGATGCTGTGTTTGATTGTGGTCAGAAGCCTTGAAGCACTACTTGGCATCTCCTTCCTCGGAGGTCTCACTGTTTAAACATAACAGATTTGATAGCCTGTTGTAAAGTGAGGTCCAGCTTGTCTCCACTAGGTCATCTTCATGTGAATCCGGTGGCTATCTGGTTTTGTTTTTAGGGATATTTCATTTTTTTTAATAACGGTTTTAGCTGACATTGGAGAGAATGAATCCTTAGAACTGTGCCACTAGTGAAAGGAAATCCTGTCTAGAGTATGTTTCTTTACAAAGCTGTGTCACAACATCCTTTGGGCCCTCTGCTGGAAAAGTAGAATCAAGTCTCAAATAATGCCTTTTAAATTGTATCCTCTAGTATTATAGATGTAGGACAGTACTGTATCATACCTCTGTGGATGTAAAATAGCTTGTACCTGCTTTATGATACGTAGTAGTGACCGTGCTTTATCAGAGCTGTTTTTAATGATGTTGCTCAGAATGTTTTCTTTCCAGATGATGATTGAGAAGCTAATTTAAAAAAAAAAAAAAAAATGGTGCCAGGTACCCAAGAGTAACAGAACTGTGCTGTTTTTCTGGGGTTTTGTTTTTTACTTTTTTTTTTTTTTTTTAATGGAGTGTGCTGGATGTCTCTACAGTTTTGTTCAGATGACTGCAGAACCTGGAAAAGCTATTGCTGCTGTTGATGCATAACACACTGCTATTATTGGTCTTTTTATATAAATATAAATATATATATACAGATATATAATTTGAATTTTTGGAAACTTTAGCTGTGCTGTCAACTTTGGAAAAAAGTATCCCCGTTTACTGTGTTGAGTTGGCACTGTACAGAAATTAACAGCCATATTGGTCTAGAAATGTTGAACTTAAGTTTTTTCCATTTTTACATGGGTAATGCACTGTATTAAATATGTAAGGTCTTATCTACGTGGTTTTGATTACAAAAACTAATAAAATATTCTCTAAAAAAAAAAAAAGATTCTACAGGCATGTCCCATTAATCCGGGAATGCTTATTTCATTATGTAACATTATGCAGTTTAATATAAAAGAGTGACTTATAAGCAAATTCAAGGTTAAAAATATTATTTATGCTCATGTCTATTACTACTGCCTTAATATTCTACTTTATAAGCATAATTTTTTGAGTAAGGGCCTGGAATAGATCAGGCTGGTCTTAAACTCACAGAGATTCATCAGATCCTTTGGAGCTAGAGTTACAGGAAGTTGTAAGCTGCCTGATGTGGGTGCTAGAAACAGATTTCTGGTTCTGTGGAAGAGCAACAAGTTCTTTTAAATCATGAACCACCTTTCCAGTACTCAGTAATTTTTTATTATCAAAAACTCTGACAATCCAATCCAAAGATATATGAATTTGGTGCTTACATGCAGAGCAAAAAAGGTAAAAATATTCAAAACCTTTCTGTAATTAAACCATCATATTTCTGTAAGAGCTTTGTACTTTGTATAGAGAGTAAATTAATGCGATTTATAACATACAGTAGTCTTACATCTGAGTGAGATATTTCAGGCAGTATTTGCTGACATTGCTTGTAGTGAATGTATGCCTGGCACACAGTGTATACCCCGTGTTCAGAACTGAGGTTGTAGTCAAACTGTGCACTATAACAAGGATAAGTGCTATCAGAAACACCTTAGGTTCACTATGTATTTGATTTGATTTATATGAGTGTTTTGCTCACATGTATGTCTGTGTACCACTTCTGTGCCTGGGTCCAGAGGAGGCTAGAAGAGGGTATTGGACCCCCTGGACCTGGAGTTTCAGAAAGTGAGCCACTATGTAGGTGCTGGGAATCTTCCTGTAAGAAGAACAGACAGAGCTCTTAACTATTAAGCCATCTATTCAACTCCTATGTATTTAAGCTTGAGTCAAGTTTTGGTTGTTACGGTAACCAGTTCGAGGGTTGTGAGCCACAACTTAAGGAGCTGGGCTATCACTTGCCTTCAACATTGAGTGGCAATAACCCTGGACTATTTTTCCACAGTTTAACATAGTCCTGGACTCTTTTTATACCTCAGACTAATTCTCATTATTCTTATAGCCAAACTGACCAATTCAGTGAGATTTTAACACAGGAGATTTAACAGCTGTCACAATGCATTTCACTTGAGGATTTGGGGACAAAGTCTCGCTACAAATCCCAGTCTGTGCTCGAGCTTGCGGCAATGCTCTTGGCCTCTGCCTCTTTTGGTTTCTGTTTTTGAGATCAGGTCTCACTGTGTAGCTCACCTGGCCTGGACCTCACAAACGTCTGCCTGCCTCACCAACTGCATGCTGGGATGACAGGTCTACAGCGCCGTGCTTTCTCAGCCTTCCACAGTACACTTGAAATAGTAGCTGCTTATCTACTTACCTGTGAAGATTATCAAGTAGCTGCACAGTTCATACTTGCATGAACAGTAATGAAGGAAAGTCAGCCAGCATAATGGAAAGTAGTTTATATTACTAATCTGTTACTATAATGAATAAAGATGCATGTACAAGCATAAAGTAGATATGTATGTACACATACACAGAGTTTAAAATCTACTTAGTCTTCAGATTCACCCAACTACGAACTGACAATACTTGGTGGCTATGTGTAGTCGTGTAGTTCTTTTTTTTCTTTTTTCTTTTTTTTTCCGGAGCTGGGGACCGAACCCAGGGCCTTGCGCTTGCTAGGCAAGCACTTTACCACTGAGCTAAATCCCCAACCCCTCGTGTAGTTCTTATAATACTAGTACCAGAAGCTTCGAGCAGATCACAAATTCAAGGCTAACTTGGTTTATATTTCAAGACTCAGTCTTTTTCATCTGTATTGAACATAAACATTTTTTTCTTGAAGTTGGCCCCCAAACAAAGTACAGCAACAACTATCCAGCAGCCTCAATGCCTTATTAAGTAATTCAGAGCAAACCCAAAGTAGAGAGTCCTGGAACTCATCCAGGACAATACTTAAGAACGATAGAACCTGTTTTCATGTGCTGGCATTGGTAAGTCTGGTTTAGCTTTGTGTGTGTGTGTGTGTGTGTGTGTGTGTGTGTGTGTGTGTGTGTGTTGCTGAGATTAGAAACACAAGACTTTACACATGGTAGTAGTTCATACTTCAATCTAATCTTAGGGTATCATTTTTAGAATTTTCCAAACACTTGAAGATCACAGATCATGTCTTTGTGAGTATAATTATAATGCTAAGCTTTATTTTCCTGGGTATCTCATATCAAATTATTTTTATATTTTCCCAGAAACCTTCACCTGCACTATTTATATTCTAAGCTGTGGAACAAATTTGTAGACAGTGCTGAAATGGTTGTTGAGAACACTGAAGCTATGAGAGGGTTCTAATTTTTGATGCTTTTAATTGAGTAGGAAAAAAAATCTATCTGTGTTTGTTTTGCTACAGTTAGTTCTGACCAGTGCTGCTCTGATCACAGTCAGTCCCTTTCTTTCTACCTTGAGCAAGATTGCAAACAACTTTCTGTAAGACTAAGTGGTACATGCTTGGAATCCCAGCCTTCGAAGGCTGAGGCAGGAGTTCTAGGTCAACATGGCCTAAACAGTGAGAAACCATCTCAACAAAACAAAATACCCCCAAAAAACACAGGAAGAGAGCTGGGTGTGGTGGTGCAGGTCTTTAATCCCAGAGGCAGGTGGATCTCTGTGAGTTTGAGGTCTACAAATCAAATTCCAGGATAGTAGGGAGACCCTGTCTCAAAAACAGAGAGCAGGGTGAGGAAAGGAAGAATTATTGAAGGACTAAATCAATGTAGTGTTGTGTGGTACAAGGAAGCCTGTAATTCCAGCACATCCAAGTATTCATTAGCATTTATTTGGTAGGGACCCAAGTGGAATTTTACAATAAATTATACTAAGGAAAAACATGATTTAAAAGAAAAATATTTTTGAGACATGGTTTTGTGTATACCTTGGATTTTGAATTCAGGTTCCTCCTGCTTTGGTTTTGTCTGTGTGACTATTGGGATTAGAGGTGCAGGAGATAGGAACCAAGCAAACAATTGACATAAATAGGTGGTTCCAGTGGTCTTGCTTCTGCTGTTGCCACTAGTGACCTATGGTGGGCAAAGAGACCTGGATGATGTTAAACACTTGAGTGCACAAGCCAGCTGCCCCAGCAAAGAACCACACAGCAGTGAAGCTTTATAGCTCCACACTAACATACTTAACCCGTACCTGCCATCCCTCGAAAGCTTGTTTTTGGTTTCAGGTTATCAAGTAAACCTTCTTTAGCATCTCCAGTTTAAGCTAAATGCTCCTTGGAACAACCAAAACAGCTCATCTATTCTACCGTCTTCTACTCTGGGCTTTATGCATGTCAAGGATAGAGGCTTTATCAAACATATTCAAACTTTAGCAGGTTTGATGGAGAATGGCCCTGACCGACACTGCTTTCTCAAGGCCGGAATCATGGTTTCCTCATTTTCAGGAACACAGGCTTCCTTCATGACTTTACTAGACTTTTACTAACAAGCTACTCTATTCTTAGACCACAGAGACTATTCTAAGCTCAGAATACAGATTCCTGTAATTTCATTTAGAGAGAGTAGGGGAGGTTCCTGTCATCACACCATGACCATTTTTCTTTGACATACATGAACCCCTGGATTATAGTCTGTACACGTTTCTTAGTTTGGTTTTTATTATTGTTTGACGCTTGGTTCATTACTCAAGAAAGTGTACCTGCTCAGTCTGCAGGTGAACGGGTGTCCATGTTTTCTTTGAATTCTTCTGGATTCTCCCAACTCCCACCACTTCAAAACTGTTTATTCTATTGCTGTCCCCAAATTATTTTCTGAGTAAGGTCCTTCTTGGCTTCTTTGAAAATTTACATGGTTGAACATTTGGGTTAGTGAATAGTAATATTTTCCAGTAGGTTAACCTAGTAACTAATTTACTCAAATGTTCCAAGCTAGGCAACAGTTTAAAAATATAACTGCAGAAATGCCAAGAGAACAAGACAATAACAAAGTCAACCAACCAACCAACCAACCAACAACCAAACAAACAAACAAACAACTAACCAACCAACCAACCAAACAAACAAACAACCAAACAACCAAACAAACCCTCCTTCAAACATGAAATTAGGTGGCCAGGACTGGACCAAGAAAGATATTTTAACTAATGTTATGAGTGTTTTGCCTGAATGTATTTGTATCATGTTTATACCTAGTGCCCATGGGGTCAGAAGATATATCAGAACCCCCAAAACTGGAGTTATAGATGGTTATGAGCTACCATCTGAGTATTAGGAACCAAACCTAGTTCTTCTGCAAAACCAGCAAGTATTCTTAAGTGTTGCGATATCTCTCCAGGCCTAATTAGTGATCATTTTAAATGATGAAAACAAACTTTAAATGAGTTTAGTAAGTTTTAAGTACTAAACAAAAAATGTTAGCAGCAAATATGTAAGACAGTCTAAATTGCTATTTCTTTCTGATATACTTGAAGGCAATGGACACGTTAATATCAGGATGAATAATTAGAGTTGGATATTTGCAAATATAAACAAGTAGCTGTTTTTGTTTTTGTTTTGTTTTGTTTTGTTTTTGAGATGGGGTAGGGGTATAGGGATTGTCTCACTTTGTAGTCCCCACTGGCTTGGAATTCCCCAGGTAACTCAGGCTGACTCTGAATTGATTGCATTCCTCTGCATTGCTGTCAAGAGACACCATGACCAAGGCAACTCTTATAAAGGAAAACATTTATGGGGTTGGCTTACAGGGTCAGAGGTTCAGTCCACTATCATCAAGGTGGGGAAGCATGGCAGCTTCCAGGCAGGCATAGCACTGGAGGAGCTGAGAGTTCTACATCTTCATCTAAAGGAAGCCAGGAGCACACTGGCTCCCACGTGGCTAGGAGAAGAGACTCAAAGCCTACCCCCCACAGTGACATACTTCTTGTAAGAATGCCACATGTACTCGAACAAGACCACACTTCCCAATAGTGTGACTCCCTGGGTTATGCATATTCAAACCACGACAAATAGGATTACAGGTGTGACCCTCAAAGTAGCTTGCTTTTGTTTTATTTTTTATTTTGCTTTAAAGTTTTAAAAAAGAAAAGGAGGGCTGGGTATGGCCATATACGCTTTTAATTCCAGTAGTAAGGAAACAGAGGTAGGGAGATTTCTGTGAAATTGAAGCTTTCCTAGCCTACCCAGAGATTTCTAGGCAATCTAGGACTTTGAAGTGAGACCCAGTCTCGGGTGGGAGTGGAGCCCAAACAATATAACTAGAAAGGTTTAAAAGAAAACTTAGTTTTCCCTTTCATTTGATCTCAACTAATTTGTTTTATCTTCAGATGATATAGTGAATAAATGCAGATAATATATGAATTCAGAAATAGAAGCTGTCACTAGATCTAAAAACATTAGTGAAATAAATATTTTAGATGTAGACATTCAAATAGTAGCAATGCCAACACATTATTGAGACTGAAAAAACAGGGTTAGGCTATACACAATTAAGAGTTATTCTCACAGGAAAACATAAAAATAAATGATAATTATAATATCTAATATGATTATAATATCTTAGGATCAGGATAAACAGAAGTAGAATAAATTAATAGAGTGGGTGTTGATATTTACTATTATTGAAATAATTAGGTGGAAATGAATTTTAAAAAAATCACTTTATAAAAATTCCATTTTATAGCTCAACAAGAAACATATGTCATTCTTGGAGATAAATGAACACTTTTAGACAAAGAATTTAATAATACATTTTCACCTTCTTAAGACTCTACTACTCTCAGAAGTAGAAAAGGCCTCAAATTGATAATTTAGAAATATCAGACTCTCTTCTATGTATATTAAAATTATGATCTATTTAAGGATAAGGAAATAGTTATTTTTTATATTTCTTTTTTTTCTTTTTTTTTTTTTTTTTTTTTTGGTTCTTTTTTCAGAGCTGGGACGAACCTTGGGCCTCACATGCGCCCTAGGCAAGCCTCCACCACTGAGCTAAACCCCAACCCCTTTTTTTTATATTTCTTACTCATTACTTATTTAGTGTGTTTGTGAGAGTGATGCATGCATGCAGTAGGCGTGTTCATCAAAGTCCGAGGACAACTTTTGAGAGTCAATTCTCTTATTCTACGTGAGTCCCAAGGATCAAACTCAGGTTTACCTGCAGAGCCACTTTGCTCAGTTCCTTTTTTGTTTTGGTTTTTTGTTTTCTCTGAGACAGGATCTCATCATTTAGTTCAAAGTATCTTGGAACAAACAGCTCAGTTCAGGCTGGCCTTGAACTTGGAGTGATTCCTGACAGCCTCTGGAAAAGGCTTACAGGTTTGTGTCACCATATCTGGCAGATTGATATACCTTTCTCCCTCCCAGCCCCTTTTGGTTTTCTGTGACAGGACCTCACTATGTAGCTATGGTTGCCCCAGAACTCACTAGTGAACCTGGCTGGCCTAGAACTCCCAGAGATCTGCTTGCCTCTTCCTCTTGAGTGCTGGGATTACAGGGGTACAACAACCATATCCAGCTAGGTTCTCTTATAAACTAAGTTTTATTTCCTAATTTTTTTTTGGCTGGGAGTAATTGTCATCAGTGGAATACATGAATTCTGCCCAGAACATAGGCTATATGTATATATGATTCTTCCTACTATAAAAAGACTTCCTTCCTGGAAAAGCATATGCACACATACACTTACAAACACTGAACTGGTATTCGTTGTGTCTGAAGGATAAGCTTTCTTACTGAATGTTGGAAGGTCACAGAGATCACTAGCTCTTCCCATTCCTTCACATCATTCTCTATCACTGCTTTCCTTTGCTTAGCTTTTTAAGCTGCAGTACCACTCGATCCTCTCCCCTGCATCTCCTCAGGCGTGGAGTATAGGCATTCGTTTCTGGGCTTGTCTGGGATTTGCCATTCTTTCTTTCTTTATGTGCAGCTCTCAGTTGGCAGAGGCAGGAGGATCAGTTTAAGATCAGCTGTAGCCCAGCTACATTGCAAGGCCAAACTGGTCTATATGACATTCTGTCTCAAAAAAAAAAAAAAAAAAAAATCCAAACCTCTGTGTGTGTGTGTGTGTGTAACTGTTTTCTGCAGTTGCCCTAGCATTCAGCAGCATATCAGAACTTCTCTAATATAGTTTACTATCCACGAATCAACTATGTCTCATCCTTTACTCTCTTCACTTTCTAACCCCTCTTAGTTCCACATAGTGTGCAAGACTCACACAGTATATTTGATACCATATGGCCAACTACACACACATCCTTAGAATGTGAAGGTTGGTATTTGACACCATTACTGACTGCCAAAAGCATTTTTAATAGTACTAAAACTGGTTCTGACTTAACACTAAGATCAGGATTATGAATATTGTTATTTTATTTTATGCATCTCTTGGGATGATCTACCTTATTTTATAGTTCACAAGCTTTTTTTTTTTTTTTTAAAAGAATGTTTTTAAAATTAGTAATGTTTTTCCCTCCAGCTATATTTATCCATGCTCCATTATTACAATGAAATATCTAAGGCCAATACTTGGTAAGAACCATCTGGGGTTGGGTAGATGACTGAGTGGTTAAGAGTACTTGTTGCAAAACACCCATGGCTTACTCTAAGATCAAGAATCACAAATGGGATCTCATAAAACTGCAAAGCTTCTGTAAGGCAAAGGACACTGTGGTTAGGACAAACGGCAACCAACAGATTGGGAAAAGATCTTTACCAATCCTACAACAGATAGAGGGCTTATATCCAAAACATACAAAAGAACTGAAGAAGTAGACAGCAGGGAGGCAAACAACCTATTAAAAAAATGGGGTTCAGAGCTAAACAGAGAATTTCTGAGGAATGTCAATTATTGGGAGAAACACCTAAAGAAATGTTCAACATAGTTGTAAGGGAAATGCAATCAAAACAACCCTGAGATTTCACCTCACACCAGTGAGAATGGCTAAGATCAAAAATCAGGTGACATCAAATGCTGACAGGATGTGGAGAAAGGATTACAACCATTTGGAAATCCAGTCTGGAGGTTCCTCAGAAATTGGGCATTGAACTGCCTGAGGATCCAGCTATACCTCTCCTGGGCATATACAAAAGATGCCCCAACATATAAAAAAGACACGTGTCTGCCCACTATGTTCATCCAGCCTATTTATAATAGCCAGAAGCTGGAAAGAACCCAGATGCCCTTCAACAGAGGAATGGATACAGAAAATGTGGTACATCTACACTCAGCTATCAAAACAATGACTGGTAGAAATTATAGGCAAAATGGTTGGAACTGAAATTATCATCCTGAGTGAGTTAACCTAATCACAGAAAGACATACATGGTATGTACTCATTGATAAGTGGCTATTAGCCCTGAATTACCCTAGATTAGAACAAATGAAACTCAAGACGGATGATCAAATGTGAATGCAGATCGCTCATGAGAGGAGACACAGCCAGAATACAGCAAATGCCAGCAGGAAACCACTGAACTGAGAACAGGACCCCTGTTGAAGGAATCAGAGAAAGAACTGGAAGAGCTTGAAGGAGCCGAGACCCATATGTACAGCAATGCCAACCAACCAGAGTTTCCAGGGACCAAGCCACCACCCAAAGACTATACATGGACTGACCCTGGACTCTGACCTCGAGGTTTAAGTAAGAGCACCAGTGGAAGGGGAAGCCCTGGGTCCTGCTAAGACTGAACCCCTAGTGAACTAGACTGTTGGGGAGAGGGCAGCAATGGGGGAGGGTTGGGAGGAACACCCACAAGGAAGGGAGGGGGGGGATGTTTGCCGGAAACCGGGAAAGGGAATAACATTCAAATGTATATAAGAAATACTCAAGTTAATAATAAAAAAAAAAAAAAAAAAAAAAAAAATAAAGTCATTTGACTGACTTTAAAAAAAAAAAAAAAGAGTTTGTTGCTGTCAGAACAGACCAGGTTTAGTTCCCAGTACCCACCATTTGACTCCTGAGTAGAGAGATATCAGATCTAAGGCCTTTTAGTGATGGCTTTCTTGCTGACAGAGATCTGAGGTAGGGTAGAGCATCATACTCAGAAGAGAGGAAAAGGATACATTTAGGTATATGCATGGCCTCTGACCCAAAGCCACTAGGACCCAATCATAGGTACTTTACTCTCAGGAATTTATTTGATTCTAATTACTTCCCAAAGGTTCCACCTCCAAACACTTTAGTCTGATTATATTCCCAGTTACTTAATGCCTCACAATGAGGACTAAATCTCAATATTTAAAGAGTTAAAGGACACTCAAACCACCCCGACAACTAAGTGTTAAGTAAACATTAATGTTGTGATCTGACAAATGCTTAGAGCACGGTTATACAACTGGCTTGTTTGCAGCACATGCTTTATACATAGTTACTTAGATGGTGGATTAAATGACACCCCTTATGTGAGTTGAGGAACTTGTCTAGGAATCACATTTAGTTAATTTTTTTTATTTTCCTACAGAGGAATCATTCTGTACTACAGCATACGATTTCTATAAGGAAACAGATGACAAAGGCCTCAAAATTCCAGGCCACAGAGTATTCCAATTACGATAAATATCTAAATAAAACATATTCTTGTTACCTCTTAGAAATATTTGTCAATGACAAAAATACATCTAAAACTTTTTAATAAGCAACATATACTTTCTGACTGCTAATATTCTAACCTTTCAAAACTTTTGAATAGAACCTTATATATGAATGCAGTCTAAGCTTAGAAGGTCATTCAATAGCAAGTGCTAAAGTACAATAGTATTCAAAGGGACTATTCATTCTGGGTAAGGAGTTGAACAATAACCTGTTTTCTCAGGTTTTTGTTCAAACACTAGTGAGCCAAGTTATATTTCTCATGCTTGTTCATTTCTACATTGCTGTGCTTACAACTTCTCAATCACAAATAAGTTTTTAGTGATAGGCATCTTTACATATTATTCAAAACTTGAATTGCTAGAGATGTGGCTTGGTTATAGAGTGCTTGCTTTGCATGCACAGAGCTCCTGATGCTCAATGGCAAGTCAGCCTAGCTGAGTTATGAGCTCCAGTTCAGTGAAAGACTCTGTCTGAAAACATAAGGTATCTGGTCCCAGTGGTACACATCTTTAATTCCAGCACTAGAGAAGCTAAGGCAGGAAGATTTCTCTTGAGTTTGAGGACAGATTGTTCTACATAGCAAATTTAAAGTCAGCCAGGAGAATGTAATAAGATCTAGTATTTTTTGTTTGTTTTTGGACACAGGGTTTTTTTCCTCTGTGTTACAGCCCTGGCTATCCTGAAACTCAAACTTGGAGATCTGCCTGCTTCTGCCTCGTGAGTGCTGGGATTAAAGGAGCATGCCACCAACACTGTTAATATCTAATTTTAAAAAAGCAAAACAAACGGCAACAAGACCTCAACTACACAGCAAGTTCAAGGCCAACCTGGGATAGAAGGAACCTTGTCTCAGAAACAAACAAGCAAGCAAACAAACAAGCACAACAACAACAACAAAAGCCCTAAACCCTTTACTTGGAAGAGAAAGTTCATTCTAGTTTTTTTTGTTTGTTTTTGGACACGGGGTTTTTTTTTTTTTTTTCTGTGTCACAGCCTACAAATACTTTTCTACATGTCTTACAGATATTACAATCATTTAATTTTCAAAGTCATTCTTAATTTTAAAAGATTTCTATCCAGGGAGTGAGTGATGGCTCACACTTTCAATCCCAGCACTCAGGAGGCAGAGGTAGGCAGATCTCTTGAGCTGGAGGCCTGCTGGTCTACAGAGTGAGTATCAGGATAGCCAGGGCTGCACAGAGATATCCTGCCTCGAAGAAATGAACAGGAACAAACAAACAAAAAACAAAAAATAACAACCAAACAAACAAACAGATTCCTAAGGTTTAAGGAATTCTTTAACGCCAAAGTCATACAGCTAAAGTCAAGACTTTATTTAACCTAACTCTGTCTTCCAAATCTGTGTTCCTTTTATTATACTCAAAACAGAAGTAACCCAAAGACTTCCGGATGAAATGCACAAAGTACCCTTCTTCAGTTTAAGTACTATAAACAATAATTACAGGTGGCTAAAAACCAGGGTCTTGAAAAAGATCAACAAAAGACTGCCTTTGCTGCCAATTCCCTGTTAGTTTAGTACTTTAAAACTGAGCCTGCTCCACACTGCTCTCATTCCATGCCTTAAACACAGAGCTGGAGGCTAAAAATTGCCACAGAACTGTTGATTTTGTAACACGAAGATCATTGCATAGACTGTCAAATTATCTTCTGAAAATCTGCCGTAAAACATAACAAAATAAAAAAACATAAAAGCTAATAGGTAACTAAACAAACTTCATCAATAAAGTTCCTTAAAAGTAAGTTTTATAATGGTTTTCATACTGCAGTAATTCCATTAAGTGGTTAAAATTAGCGCCTATGCAGAAGTATATACATCATTCTATTAAAGTGGACACCAGATTTAACAACCAGCCCAGGCTCCAGAGAGCTGCTTCATCTCTTATCTTAGAACTAAACCTTTCTAATATCAACTGTAGATTATGGATTTAATGTATGTAAAGGCGAACTTCATTTTTTGTTAGCAACTCAATTTTTCCATTGTGAGCAAAATTTTCTACTCCCTCAATTTTATGCTCGAAAAATTTTATAATATAAATCAGATTTTAGTCCTCACCAAGTATTACTACCACCCGTTTATATTAGAAATAAACTAATTTAATAACTGTAATAAAGGGCTAGAGGGAAAGGGGTCTTCCAGATTCTTAAAGAATTGTTATTTTCAACTACAGGAATTCTTATCCAGTACTTGTGACAGTTAACATCCTCAAAGAATCAAGCAGATGTTATTTTTGATTTCCACACTGAATACATTTTATATTAAATAAGACAGAGGTATAGAATTTTGCCCAAGGTCACACCTTGGTAAGAAGTAGAACAGAACTGTATTCATATCTGCTCACATAAAAAAGGCTCAGATAGAACCTGGTCAGTGATTGCATAATGACTGGCTCATACTGGATCTATGGAACCAGGAATGACATTGACTGAACTGGGAAGGGGATGGGGGGGTGGGGAGCGTCCAATTTTGGGGAGGGCTCATTCAGCAGGCCTCTGCCAAGAGGAACTAAAGTATGACCTTTACTCCAAACCCTCAGCTGAGACCTTTTCAGCTCTATCTCACGTGTGCATTATAAATTCATGGAGGGAGAAAGGGGAGCAGAATGAGGGTTTCATGGTGGCCCAAGACCCCTTCGTGGCTCTCAGAGGTTAAGGTTCAAGTCTAGAGGTGAGGTCGGGAGTGTGAGTAGTTTAAGGGAGCGAAGGCATCAAAAGTCTACAAGGGTACCAGGTGGAGATACTCGGTTTTCGGGAGGAGATTTAAGATGAAACAAGGTGAAAGACTATGAGACTTGACGGATTCCCTTTAGAGGACGAGACTGGGGCTCTGAGATTCCTATAGCAGCCCAACTGTCACAGGGCCTCTAATGTCCCAGTTTTGGAGGGAGAGGAACGATCTCGGTGCGAGCCGTTCAGGATTCATTACCTGCCGGGTGGTTGTATAGCGGCCTCAATTTCTTTGGCAGCAACAACTCCACTTTATCCATGAGTCGGTGGTAGGTGGCCCGCAGGCCTCGAGCGCCGGCAGCTGCCATCTCGGCGGCCTAAGGATCCACTGCAGCTGGGTGGGAGCGCCGCTGTGTCCGCGTTCCTGGCTGACAACGAAGGGCGGCTCGTCACTTTCCCTCTACAGCGCTAGGTGTCCGTCTCCGCCCTAGGGCGCCCTTCCCTGGCTCTGCCAGCCAGAGGTGAAGCACTTTGAGGCCGAGTCCGGAGAAGGCTGAGGGGGTGGAGGCTCAGCAAAAGCCCGCCCCAGCTCGCCCCCTGCGAGCGGTAAGGGGAGACGGAGGAGGAGTCATGGCAACAGGTGCTAAAGAGGTTGCCGAGCTAGGGCTGCAAGTGCTGGGCGGGCGAGGCATTGCGCAAGCTTAACGGCCTGCTCTAATTGGCTGGCCTCACAGAGCGGAAGAGGCGTGGTCAGACTCTCACCTCCTTCCGGTCCTAGAGGACATTTTGGAGAGGGGAAACTGAAGCCGCGCTTCTGTCCTGTCCCTCACTTTGACTAAGAAGGGTGTAGTTAAAATAAGCTTTCTGGGCTTTCCTCGCCCGAACTAAAGATGACGCCGCACGCCTGTCGGAGTTTCTTTTATTTACTTATTATTTTCGAGTCGGTGTCTCGCTATGTAACCTAGGCTGTTTTGGATCCTGCCATCGTCCAGCCTCCCGAATGCTGGAATTACATGCATGAGTCATCACGCCCGGTTTTTTTTTTCCTTTGAATCGAGAGGCGTGAGCGAGACAATTTCAGCGGCTTCCGTCATTACTCTTTTATCCATAGACAATTAAGGAGTGGGCTAGAGCGGCCTTAATCTACTCTCCTAGGGTGAGGGCAATCGTGACGCACGCCGGCTTCTGTTGCCGGTGGACATCCTCTCGCGAGAAAGGCCAGGAGGGGCGTGGTCTAGCGAGGAGAGGGAGGAGCTCGCGGCCGCCTCCGCCTTCGCCTCCGCCTCCTGCGGGAGGGGGGTCGAGGGAGGGGACTGTTGCTGATCTCTAGATGTTCTGGGTAGTCTGAGGAGAGTATGTGGCGAGCAGTGGCCCGGGTGCCTCTCCGCTCCCGGGGAGAAGGCGCGGCCGTGGCTGCCGCCCTCTAAGTCGCGGCGCCAGCGAGGCCCGGCGCGCGCATGGTGCTGGTGCCGCTCGGGTGTTGATCGGCCTGTCCCCTCCCTCTCTTCCCCTCCCCACCCCCCGCGGTGGTCTCCCCTTTCCACCCCAGCCCCAGCAGAGCCATGTCTCGGAGTGGCTCCTGCCCGCACCTGTTGTGGGACGTGAGGAAAAGGTCCCTTGGGCTGGAAGACCCGTCCCGGCTGAGGAGCCGCTACCTGGGTGAGCGGGGGCCCCGGGGCGGCGGCGCTGAGGTCGCCGCCCAGAGGTGGGGGAGGGGGCGCCGCCAGGGCTGTTGGCGGTCGGACTGTGCCTCGGCCGGGGCGCCCCGCAGGCTAGGTGTCAGGTGGGATGACGGTGATCCGCGCCAGCACCTCCTAAGGTCAGGTCCCCTTTGCAAGCTGCCAGTCGCGGCTCAAGCTGGGCTTCCCTGGGAGAGCCGGGCCGTGGGGAGGTGGCACTAGCCCGGGAAGGTGTTGGGGTCGCTCGTGGGCTGGGACTCCGGAGAAGACTTGGCGAACCTTACGGAGATGCCACGTTGAACGCAAAAGTTGGCGCTTTTGCTTTTCTCCGAAGCTGTCCCCGCTTAGCTGAAGACCTCAGGTGTAGGTTGTCCTCCTTCTTCGGCTTCCGCAAGGATTTAGATGTCGCCGGAGACGCTGTTGACCACCCTCAGGGACTTCGCACCCCAAGCCTGGCTCGCTGTAAACCATGGCGCTGAGCCCAAACCTAAAAGAGATCACGGAGCTCTCCCCACCCCCGCGCTTTCCCAGGTCCAGCCTGCTGTCAGTACTGTGGACCTCTTTTAGGTGGTGTAGGATTTCACGTTCCTGTTCCCACCCCTGGAAAACACACTTGGCATTTTCTGTTTCTTAGTTAAGCTTTCTAAAAACAACCTCCAGTACTGTGGGCGCAGTATTCCACCTTTTTCGTTTTATGTATCATGAGTTTTGGTGCGTGTGCTGGGTCATGCCAGAGTCAACTAAAAAGTCCTGTTTCTTCAAAGTGCCTCCTCCCCCAACTCTTGTCTTGTCTTTGACAGGTAAAAGGATTTGTTGCTGTCATTTGTTTTTTTTTTTTTTTTTACTACAACAAAAATAGAAGGAAATGAAATCTTAGTAGAGCCAATACTGCTGGCCGTAAATTGCTTAAAGGAAGTTTAGGTGTGCATTTTAAATGAATGTTATCATTGTAAAAAATTCAAATACACACACACAAAAAAAGCAGAATCCCAGTTATTGCTCCTTCTTCGATTTCATGCCACTGCCCCTAGGAATGTTTCTGTTTTGTGATTATTTTCCTTGATTTATTTCCTCCTCAGAAATACATACATATAAAAATAATTGGGCATGAATGTGCATGCTCCATGCGTGTGAAAGAAAACTGACTGCAAGGCGTTGTAAGCATTTTTCCCCTTGTTTTTTCTTCACTGCATCTTGAGATCCTCCCAGACTTAAAAATTTGTGTAAAACACTACATAGTACTTAATGAAGAATTTTAAAGTTCTAAGTCTTAGTCTCTTAAATTTTTATTTGAAACAGAGGCTCTTGATATATCCCAGGCTAGCCTTAACTTTTATTTCATTCTCCTGATAGCTGGAATTACACTGTTGAGTTTGCACCTGTCCTTGTTCCTTTCCTGTAATGTGTGTTCACTGTCATGACTGTGCAAACATCATTTACATATGTTGTTGTAAGTACTCAGTGCTTCTTTTAATATTTGTAAATTCTTTTTTAAAATCCTTGACTTAAAAAAGGTGTGAAATTTTATTTTAAAATTTAGTTTGTCTAGAAAGAACAGATTTTTACCTTAATAAAGCAAATGCTAAAGTTTTGTGTAAGTGAACTTATAATTTAGTCTTTTATTTCAATTCATCGGGCAGTTACAAATTTTGTAGTTAGTGTTTCTGATTGAGTTCAGCTGTGTATAATAAAGTTAATGACAACATGGTCAGGGCTTTTGAGATGGCTCAGCAGATAAAGGCACCTGCCACTAAGCCTGTGAAGTCTTCAGTTTGATCTCTAGGAACTCAGATGTTGCAAAGAGAGAACTCTTTGCCTTCTAAATTCTGGAATTACCTGTGTTTGCCACTCTATTTAGGTTTAAGTAATTTAAGTGTAACAGTGATGCATACTTTATATTAGCACTTCTTTAAAAATGATTTTGGCTGGGTTAGGTGGAAACACCTTTAATCCCAGCACTCCCAAGGTAAAGGGGTGGTGGGGAGGATCACCTGTTTAAGGCCATCTTTGAAGTAAAAACTACAGTCTAATATCTGTCACCCAATGCTTGGGGTGTATGTGTGTGTAGTTGTGTGAGTGTGTGTGGGGGTGCGGGTGTGTGTGTGTGTATGGGTGTGTGAGTGTGGGTGTGTAGGTGTGTGAGACCTTTCTCTTAAAGCTTTTTTTTTTGATGAGGAAGGAAACTTGCTGAGAGTTTGAAGGATACTTAGTGAAATTGTCTCAAAAGCCTTTTAAATTCCAAATGCAACTTAGAACGTTAATTGATTTCTTTAAAATATGCAGATTTAAACATAGCAATTGTTCAGAGTATTGTAGTTTGCATTTTCTCCTAATAGGTTCTATTTGTATTCCTAATAATGAATTACTGCTAAGTAACATTCAAACTGGAATGTTCTCTTTTATGGAGATTTTGCTATTAAAGAAACAAAACACAAAGGTTCCATGAACTTCCTCAGGAGCTGAACAAGGAGAGAAAACGCTGGCAAAATTACCAGTACTTCAGATAATGACTCTAATGTATTCACTGACTTCCTACAACACACAAACAGGATTGCCATCTTCACTGCCTGATCCTAAGTATGTGAAGATTGAGTACCAGGACTAGTTCATTTAATAGAGGGCTTGCCTAGCATGAAGGAAGCCCTGGGTTCCATTCCTAGCACCAAATACTGGGTGTGGAGGTGTCAGTTTGTAATCCTAACACTCTGGAGGTAGAGGCAGGACAAGTTCAAGGCCAGCATGGAATTCATGAGAGCCTTTCTGAAAGTTAAAAAACAAAGGCAATTTTAAGAATTCAATGTGGTGTGGTGGCTCATACTCTAGCACTGGGGGGGGAGGTGGGGGTGGAGTCAGGAGGACTAAGGAGTGCTAGGCCAGCTTGGGCTTGGCACAGGAAACACAGTATTTAAAAACAACTGAAAGGATAGGATGGGTGGGCTGAAGAGATGGTTTAGTTGAGCAAGTATTCTTACTGTGCAAGCCAAGGGACCAAATCTGGGTCTGCAGAACCCTTGTAAATAGCTTGGGGTAGGGGAGAGAGACAGGAACATTACTGGGTTTGATGACTGTCCTGTCAGCCTAGATAAACTGAGAGCTCAGCTTTAGCAAGTGATCCTGTCTCAAAGGAACAAGGGGGGAGGGGAGCGCTTTATGTCTTCTGGCCTTCACGCACAGGCTGGTGCACCCACACGTACTGACAGGTGGGCATAACATGCGTATATTATGTATACAAGCCAGGTGTGGTAGTTTACATGTATAATCCCAACATTTAGGGGGCTGAGGTAGGATTGTCTACAAGTTCCATTCAAGCCTGACATACATAGTTCAGAGGGAGATGAGACCCAGTCTGAAAAAAACAAAACACAAAACCAAAAATGAGGCAGTTAAATGGTTGAGTAAGGCTCTTGGTATTAAGACTTGACAGCCTGAGTTAGATTCCTGGGACCAATACAGTAGGAGAGAACTGGCTCCCTATTTTGTCCTCTGATCCATACACATGTAATGTGACCCATGTGGTTTTCATTTGTGATATTTGCTTATTTCAAAGATGCTTTTCTAAACTGGTTACCTGTAATTTCAGTTTTATGGGAGCTGTGTGTAGTAAGGCCAGCTTGGAGTACACGGAGGGAATACAAGGAAAACCAAAACACAAAATTTCACCCAAAATTCTTTTTAAAACACTGGCGTGAGTTTACAAAGAAGCTATAGATAGTGAAATTTCACTTAGACCTTGGAAAAAATGAGGTAGGTTTTATTTTATTAGTGTTTATAAACACAAGTCTTCACTTCTTGGATAAAACAGTAAGATTGCTGGGTTGTATGTGTTTAGCTTCGTTCAACATAATTTGCACCGTACCATATTCCCACTTGGTGTATAGGCTCCAGCTCTTCTTGTCAATATTTGCCTTACTCACTCTTCCTAATATTAGCTCCCTCCTTTTTAAGATTTATTTATGCCCATGAATGTTCTCTCTGTCTCTCTCTCTCTCTCTGTGTATGCGGTGTATGCGTGTGTGTGTGTGTGTGTGTGTGTGTGTGTGTGTGTGTGTGTGTGTGTTTGTGTTCTTTGACATTCAGGTCTGATGCCTGTGGAAGTCAGGAGAGTGCCTAGAACTGGAGTTAAGACTAGTTGTAAATCCCCATGTGGGTGCTGGGAACCAAACCAAGTCTTCTGTAAAAGCAGTATAGGCTTTTAACTGTCAAACCATCTCTCCAGCTCTAATTTTAGCTTTTGTTGGTAAGAGGTTGATATAAGTATATTGCTTCAGTATGTATTTTTCTAATGGCTAATGATCAAATATCTTTTTGTTTTAGATCTATGTACATTGATTAAATATGAAGGTTACCTTTTAAATATTTATACATCTATCTATCTCTCTATGTGTGTATATCTGTTTTCGTACAAGTCCTAAAGTAAAAAGATTAGAAAATTTATTGTATTTAATTTTTGAGACAGAGGCTCACTATGTAGCCGTGACTGGCCTGTGACTCAGTATGTATGTTTCAAGGTGGCCTCATTCACTGAGCTCCACCTGCCTCTTTGCTCCTGAATGCTGAAATTAAAGGTTTGTTTGTTTTAACATACATTCTCCCATGTTTGTTTTGTCTTTTTTCCCCTTTATTTTTTAATTTTACTTTTGGGCTTTTAAGACAGGGTCTCTCCCTTACATAGACCGGCTGGCTGCTCTGGAACTACTTTCCAAGTGCTGAGATCATAGGTGTATTGCCACCAGGCCTGCTGCTGTCTTATTTTTTCTGAAGTCCTCCCTCCCTTTTTACCTCTTCAGTCTGTACCTGTACTCCTTACTTGTTTCTCTTCTCTCTCCTTCCCTCTTTCACTCTCTCCTACCTCTCCTTCCTTGTCATTTCTCTCCCCACACCCCTCCTGTTCCCTGGACTGCTCCCTTTTTATCCCCCTCTTTCTTGAAACAAGGTCTCATGTAACCCAAGGATGGCCTTGATCTATTATTACACATGTCTTTTAACAGTGTTTTCTGAACATTGTTCTTAACAATATTTATATTTTAATATTTTCAAAACTTTGTGTTTAAGAATCTTTGCATAATCCAAGGTCACAAAATATTTTGCTTGTTTTCTTGCCCCTTGGGCGTTTTCTATTTTATCTTCATATATTTAACAGTAAGAACAATTTAGAGTTCATTTTTGATACGTTCTATGAGGTGAATCAAGTTTTATTTCTTCACTTATGAATGTAAAATTCATCCACCACTGTTTATGAAAAGACTTTCCCCCTTTGTTGAAAATCAATTAACCATATATGTTCAAGTCAATTTCTTTACCACATTCATTGATTTAAGTTTCTGTCTTTGTGCCAGTACTTTATTGTTTATAGGAAACGTCTAAAATGGGCTTAGTGTGTGATAGGAGATGAAAGGAAGGTAGGAGAGAATGGAATAAAATGGCCATTCGCAGCTGACTGCTTCCCTGGCACCTTTTGGGAAATAATGCATAACTGTCTTAGTTTCTATTTTATTGCTATGAGGAGATATTATGACCAATGAACGTCTTGTGAAAGGAAACATTTAATTGGGGGTTTACTTTCAGTTTTGAAGGTTGGTATATAATCATCTTAAAGGAAAGTAGACAGGCATGGCGTTGTAGCTGTAAATGAGAGCTTTGCATCCTAATCCCCAGGCAGAGAGATGGAGAAGGAGAGAAACAGAGACAGAGACACAGAAAGAAACAAAGAAACTGGGCCTGGTTTGGGTTTTTAAAGTCTCAAAGCTCATCCACACACCTCCTTCACAAGGCCACACCTCCTAATCCTTCCCAAATACTTCCACTCCTTAATGACTTAAACATTCAAATAGATTAGTCTATGAAGGCCATGGTCATTCAAACTAGCATAATAACTATGTCAAGTTCTTCTGGTAAAAGTATGGTTTTTTTGGTCCATAAGATCTTTTCTCATGCAAAAGGTGGTCCCAAGTTTGTAAACCCCTTTGATACATGAATATTAACAAAGTGATACTCTCTGACACATTAGCCTGGTTGATAATCTGTAAATTTACAATGGCTTGTTTAGCGTTGATACTATTCTTCTGTGTGGATATCAGAAGCTTCCTTTGACCAAGCAACGCCAAGATCTCTCTTTAATCTCCTTTAATCATTTTACAATCCTCAGAGGACATCCTGAAGCCAGGTTGAACCTAGGTTGAACCCAGAAAACAATGATATATAAAGACATAAGATGGGGAGGAACATCTTTCCCCTTAATGACAATTGTCCTTGTTCTCCAGTAACCCCTGTCTGGGGTGAAGATGCTTACAGACCCATGATGTTCAGCCTGCCTGCTTGCTGC
Organism: Rattus rattus; assembly: GCF_011064425.1. Classification (NCBI taxonomy): domain Eukaryota; kingdom Metazoa; phylum Chordata; class Mammalia; order Rodentia; family Muridae; genus Rattus; species Rattus rattus. The sequence continues at coordinate 44,568,387 of NC_046163.1, read as the reverse complement.
TGTCTAACTTGGGTATTCTCATTCTTTGAAAATCTCCCATCTATACACACTCTCTACCTCCCCCATGGGACTGCTACAGACTACCAGAGCTGAGCCTGTCTGCGTTCTTGATATCTAATTCAGAAAGTACAATTTTCCTTTTTCTTCTCTTTCATCTTTTGGCAGCTGTTGGCGATCTCCAGTTTGCCTGCCCCATTTTTATTTCTCAAACTCCAATACAATTGTCTTTCAATTTTCTCTCGGTGCAAGACAAAGCTCTAACTCAAAGTAATAAGAGATTGTTTATTCTGGGACAAATATAAATGACTACATTCTGGGAACACTGAATGACATGTTACAATGTAGATACTCCAGTGTAGAAGCTTATGTGAACTTGTATGGCTATCAAATAAAAGGAGTCAGACATCAGGGCATTTTCCAAATTCATTGGTGAGAACAAAAGGTGGGTGGGTTATAGCAAAGGGAGAAATTCTACTTTAGGTTATGAATGTTATCCAATAACATTTTTAGCTTTGGAATTGCTGGAAACTAGTGCCTTTTTAAGTTTATACATTCCTAAGGTTTTGCCTGATGGCTGTAACAATGTAGGTCAGACACAGAGGTGAACAATGAGTGCCTCATAAGGGGTGAGAGGTAGGCTAAGATAGCCAGACTAAGTATCTGCAGCATTCCAACTCTTCCATAATCAGGACATTCTAATCAATCAGCTTTGTAGAATCAATCATTTATACATAGGTGTGGCTTCCCCTCCTCCAGCTTCATTTAATTCCTATGAATATGTTCTTAAATTATCTGTAACTCTAAAATCCTGCTACAGGGATCCCCTATCCTCTAGTGTCATGTGACACTTGGCCCTTGTCTCTTTTCAAAATTGCCCAGGCTAGTTTGAGCTCTTTCCATTTTCATGTACAATTTTAAAACAGCTTGTCTGTTGTGGCTTGTTTGTTTTTTTTTTTGTTTTTTGTTTTTTTTTTTTTTCTGGAGCTGAGGACCAAACCCAGGGCCTTGCGCTTGCCAGCCCCCGAGCTAAATCCCCAACCCCACCCCCACCCCCCACCCCCCGTTGTGGCTTGTGATGTACATTAATAATCCCAGCTCTTAGGGGACAGAGACAGGAGGATTGCTGCAAGTTTGAGACCAGCCTGGTCTACATAGTAAATTCCAGGTCAGTTGGGGCTACATAGCAAAGCCTTGTCTCAAAACCACCACCATCATCAACAAAATCACAGCCTGTCAGTTTCTCAAAAGCAATAACAACAGCAAAAGACTTGCCGTTTTGTGTTTTAGTTAGGGTTTCTATTCCTGAACAAGCATCATGACCAAGAGGCAAGCTGGGGAGGAAAGGGCATACTTATTCAACTTACACTTCTACATTGCTGTTCATCACCAAAGGAAGTAAGGACTGGAACTCAAGCAAGTCAGGAAGCAGGAGCTGATGCAGAGGCCATGAAGGGATGTTACTTACTGGCTTGCTTCCCCTGGTTTATTCAGCTTGCTTTCTTATAGAACCCAGGACCACCAGCCCAGGAATGGCATCACCCACAATGGGCTGGGCTCTCCCACCCTTGATTACTAGTTGAGAAAATACCTTACAGCTGAAGCGCTGTAAGGAGGCATTTTTTCAAGAGAGGCTCTTTTCTCTCTGATAACTCCAGCTTGTGTCAAGTTGATACACAAAGCCAGCCAGTACAGTGTTCAATCTATATTATGTATGGGAGAACTTTCGTCTTTATAATGTTAAGTCTTTCAAACTTTAATTCTATCTCTTTATTTTGGTATTCGTTGATTCAGAAGTTTTAGGTTTTTCTGTGTTGGGGATTCGACCCAGGGCTTCATTTCATGCTATGCAAGCTCTCACTGAGCTACAGCCCCAGTCCTGGAATGGGCTTAGAAAAATAAAAACAATTGATCGTATATCTTGAACCACAATTAAAACATACCTATTTATTTGTGCAATTTTTTCTTTCAGATTTTTTTTGAAATTTTATGTGAATAATTATGTCACAGCATATTAAGTTTGATTCATCCATTTGTACCTGCATTTAGTTCTTCTTTTATTTAATTGCTCTGGCTAAGACTCAGAAAGTTGACTGTAGATATGAAGGTGGACATTGTTGCCTGACACAGTGTCAGTGGTGCTGGTTAGTTTTTGTTAGCTTGATACAAGCCAGGCCATCTGTGAGGAGGGAGCTTCTTTTGGGAAAATGCCTTCATCTGATTGGCTTGTAGGCAAGTCTGTGGGACATTTCCTCATTAGTGATTCATATGAAAGGGTCTGGTCCATTCTGGGTGCTACTGTCCCTGGGCTTATGGTACTGAGGAGCATAAGAAAGAAAACTGAGCAACGAGGAGCAAGCCTATAAACAGCATTCCTCATGGCTTCTGCTTCTTTTCCTTGCCTGACTTTTCTCAGTGGTGGACTATATTAAAGAATTGTAAACCCAGCAAACCCTTTCCTCAAGGAGCTTTTGCTCAGTGTTTTCTCACAATAATAGAAACCTTAACTAAGACAATTACTTATTTTCATAAACTTTTTAAAGATTTACTCTGTGTGTATGAGTATTCTTTTTTTATGAGTGTATGGTTACTACAGCATACCTGGTGTCCATATTTTCTGATTGAATCTGGAACTAGAGTTACAGAGGCACTGAGCCACCATGTGAGTGCTAGGAACTGAAGCCAGGTCTTTTGCAAGAGCAACAAGTGCTCGTAACCACTGAATCATCTCTTTAGCCAGCCCTCATTCCTTTTTCTTTTCTTTCTTTTTTTTTTTTTTTTTTTTTTCCGGTGCTGAGGACCGAACCCAGGGCCTTTCGCTTGTTAGGGACGCGGTCTACCACTGAGCTAAATCCCCAACCCCGCCAGCCCTCATTCCTGATTTTAGAAGAGATTATCAGATTGCTGTGGGAGAGCACTTACCATCATGTACAAGGCCCTGGGTTCAAGCCCGATTCCTGCAAAAAGAAAAAAAGCACATAGAGGGTGCAAGGGTGAGGGGTTGGGGTGGGGAGATGAACAGTAAGTCTCAGAGTACTTACTTCTCTTGTAGAAGACACACACAGGCTTGTTTCCTGGTACATACATGTCAGATCACAGCTGTCTGTAATTCTGGTTCTAAGGGTTCTCACGGCTCTCCTAGCTCTATGGACATTGCACACACATGGTACATGTACAGCCATGAAGGCAAAATACAACATAAATATAAATGTAAAAGATTGTCTTTGTTAAGGGTGTTGTTGGCTATAGATTTTTGTAGTTTCTGCTTCTCAGATTAGGATTGATCACAACTGGGTACTTACTTTCGCCAGACTTTTCTATTTTTTTCAGAAAAATTTTGTGTGGACAAAGTGCCATCCCTAATCAGTAAGCTGTTTGCAGTTGATACCTACTGGGAAGGGGAAAATCACTTTTCCCTAATGGAGTGACACTGGGTATGTATATCAACCACACTCCAGGGATGGCTCCATGCTTAGGAGTAGTTGGCCAACACAATCCAGATTCATGTTACTTGTGTATCTTGTTTGTTTGCTTTGGTATTTTTAGTCATTTTATTTTATGTTTGAGAAAAATGATGGATGTAGGGAGATGGGGAAGACCTAGGAGTAGTTGGGATGGGGAAAATATGATCAAAACATGACAAAATTGAAGAGCCAGTAAATACAAACAATTTAAAAAATTATTGGGAGGCTGGCATGATGGCTCAGTGGATAAAGGTCTTGCTGCCCAATTATCTGAGTTCAGAACCCACATAGAAGTAGGAGGAGAAAACAACTTCATAAAGTAGTTATCTGAACCCCACATGTACACCATAGCATAGACCTGCCCCTCCACCATACACACACAGTAATAATGAAGTTAAAAATGATATTTTTGAATTTTTCCGCTGATTAAATTTGGGCTTTTGGATTAATTTGAACCAATATTCAATTTCCGGGTTCTTATTATTATACCAAATTACCCTTTTTACGTTTTAACTTAAATTTCAGTGAGTTTTAAGCTGTTTATAGATGTTAGTTTATAGTTTTAAAGTACTTAGTTCTTATACTAGAATGCTGTTGGCTCCATGAGTGGGATATCGTCTGTTTTTCTGAATTTGTTTAAAGTTGAAAGTATTTTTTCCTTAAATCATTGAAAACATCAGGGCTTGGCATTTTCTATGTGGAAAGTACTTTAAGTTAAAAAAGATATATTTTAAGAAAATAATTGACTCATGCAGTTATACGAAATAATAGAACATTTGGGACTGGAGAGATGGCTCAGTGGTTGAGCATGATGGCTGCTTTTCCAGAAGACCCAGGTTCAATTCTTTCTACCCACATCATGACTTCCAACCATCTCTATACAGTTTGAGGGATCTATTGCTCTCTTCTGGCCTTTGCTGCCACAAGACACACAAGTAATGCACAGATATACATGAAGCCAAAGCCATGTAAAATTAAATTGTTTTAAAAAGTTAATAGAAAGCTATATGCCATATACACTTTAACCAGTACCCCAGTGTTAATTTCTTTTGAAATTTAATAATCAAGAAACTGACAGGATTCACATTCCTTATTCAGATTTTGTAATATTACATGAATTCATTTATATGTGTGCATTTAGTTTACTAATTATGAATTAATGTGGTTATAACATAAAATTCCACCACGGGGATCCTTTATATCACCCCTTTTCTATGCTTTCTTTACTGCTGTAACCCTGACAACCACAATTCTGTTCTTAATACAGAAATTTGTCATTTCAAAGAAGTCATATATTGGTTACTGTGGCACATGACTATATTCTAAACTGTCTAGGAGAATAAGCAGCTGGATTATTTAAGTCCATAAGTTTTGAGACCAACCTGGACAAATATATACCTATCTCAAAAGAACAATATTATGTAGACACATAATGTGTGTAACCTTATAAATAATGATCTTTAGTATTTCAGATTAGATTTTTACTTGGCATAATTATCTTGAAATACATCTAAATTTTATACATCAATAATTTATTCCTTTTCATTTTTGATTATAAATGTTTCTCTATTCATCTGTTTTTAGATAGTTGGGTTGTTTCTAATTTGGGGTTAAGAAAAAAGCTATTTGGGTGCACACCTTTAATCCCAGCACTTGGGAGGCAGGGGCAGGAGCATCTGTCCAGTTTGAGGCCAGCGTGGTCCCCATAGTGGATTTCAGGATAGTCAGAGATGCACAGTGAGACCCTGTCTTGAAAAAAAAGTGTGTCATGTGTACATGTGCAGTAGCATGTGTACAGAAATCAAAGGACAACTTTTCAGCAGTCAGTTCTTGCCTTTCATCTGTTGGTTTTCAGGGATTAAACTTCGGCTGTCAATCTTGGCACCTAGTGCCTTTACCAGGTAGGCTATTTCCTAGCCCCCACAGTAGAGGCTCAAGCACATTGTCAGTATGTGCAATGTGTTCGATGATATCTTTAGTCTTACTTGGCTTGAATAACATGACAAGTTGGTAACATTAAAAAGGCCAACCAGATAGGCCTCATTTGCTTTCTGTAAAGCACTAGTGGTTGTGTGCTGGAAGTGCAGATGTGTTTTGAAGTCCTGGGTGGTTTTTTATTCCAGAGCTGGAAGTTCAGTGGACTTGGGCACTTCTGATGGCATCCAGTCTTACAGAATGCTGTTCCAGGCCTGAAATGATGACGCTTGCTTGCTTCTGTGGTGGACAGCAGTTGTTCCCTGTGTGCTGGCCCTCTGGTAGATTTGTAGGCAGTCAACTTTGTGCAAAGTCATAGTATAAACCTTCTTACTTATTTACCTGCGGTCTTGTGTAGTGAGAGCCAGATTTGTACAGTGTTCAAGAACAGCAGCAGCAGCAGCAGCAGCAGCAGCAGCAGCAGCAGCAGCAGCAGCAGCAGCAGCAGCAGCAGCAGCAACAGCAGCTTTGAGGTTATTGAGTTTTTAAAGTTCTTTATGTATTTTAGATATTGGTTCTTGGTTACACACACCTTTCTTTTCTTTCCTTTTCCCTTTTCTTTTTAGTAACACTTCTTTTATTCTGTTAAAGGGGCTTTTTTGTTGTTTGTTCTTAAAAACTTTTTATTAGTTCTTTATGAATTTCACATCATGCAGCCTAGTTCTGCACTCCTCTTATCCCTGCCAACAGAGGAAAAAAATTCTCCTTGTGGAAGCTGTAGTGTGTCACAGCATGTCCCATGGTATAATCTTTTGTCCACACTCCTTTGCTTGCAAATGTTCTTAACAATGACTGATTTCCAGTTTATCACTGTTTTTTTTTCCTCTTATGGATTCATGCTACAAAGAACTCTTATCACTATGAGTGATCCTGAATATTTTTTTTTACTATGAGTTTTTCTTAAAATTTTATAGTTTTGAACTTCAGTCTTGGTTTCATCATGAGTTAATTTTTGTAGGTCTACAGTTCAGTTCAAAATTAATTTTTGTACTATGGGTATCTACTTACTCAGTTTATTAAAAGGGCTGTTTTTCCTTCACAAAAAGTATTTGATTCTGAATTTGCTGCTTTGTTCTATGTCTCTCTGAGAATATAGTACTGTCTTGTTTCTATAGTTACACAGTGTGCTTTACCATCAGGATAGAGGAATTTCTCCTCCTCAAAATCATTTGTTATAAGCTTATCCATATGTCCAAGTTCATTGCTGGAATTTTGACAGTTGTTGATAGACTTAAAGATGAATTTAGGGAAACTGATAGCTTTATTATTCTGAGTCTTATACTCTATGAATATGATGTGTTACTCATTAATTTAGGACTTTGATAAAGTTATAGATCTCATGAGAGTTCTTTAATGTTTATGCTTAAATGAAAAGTTTAGTTTTCTGTGGTGCAGTTGTGAATAGTGTCAGGTTTAAATTCAGTTTTCACATGTTCATTGTTTGTAAATAAAAATGTGATTGCATAGCTGTTGAGGCTCGGGTGTATATAATCCTCATGCTTGGGAGGTAGAGACAAGGAGTTTAAGGCTACTATTCTTAGCTATGTAGAGTTGAAGGCCAGTCGGGCCTATGGGAAACCCTGCCAACAATAACATTATCCAGGCAAACAGCAGCAAAATAACTGCTTCTGTTGATCTGAATCCAACTCACAGATTAGTAGTTCAAGAAGCTTTAAAAATATTTCTCAAGATTTTGTAGGTTGATATTCTTTTCCTTTAGGAAAGTGTTTCCCTTACACAATCTGCATTTTAAATTTTTTCTTGTGGACTGGAAAAAATGGCTTAGCAGTTAATATCACAGGCTGCTCTTCCAGAGGGCCTGGGTTCAATTCCTAACATCCACAGGGCAGCTCACAACCATCTGTAACTCCAGTCCTAGGGGATCCAACACTATCTCAGGCACCGTACAGATGTTCATATATGTAGGTAGAATACCCATACACATAAAAACATAAACTAAAACCTAAAATATAAAGATTAATTTTTTTACATTATTATATAGGCTAAACAGGTAGTACTGTCTTTAATAGTTGTAGTGGAAGTGAACGTTCTTGCCTTGTTTCTGACTTTAGGTACAAAGCAATAAGTGCTTCACTGTTACATACAGTGTAGTTTTAGTTTTCTTGTTTGTTTGAATAGATATTCTTTACTAGGTTGAAAATTTCCTTCCATTTAAAGCTTACTGAAGGTGTTTAATGTGTACGGGTTAAATCACAGAAAAAGCCACATGTTCTGTGATAGCATACTAATCAAATTGGAGAAGAAAGCATTTACTTGGCTTATGTCATTGCTGTAGAGGCAGTGGGACCTAGGAGAATGGAGTTGATAAATGAGGCAGACTAAGTCTCATGCAATAGCAAACTTTATTCAGATCATCAGACAGTTTATCCTCTGACAGTTAAGAAAGGTCATCTGAGTAAAGTTCTCACGAGGCCAAGCTGTGTACAACCATAAGGACAAGCTACACGTGTCAAAAACATGCTTTTCCGTTGAGACATGTAAAGGATAGTTTAAACATTTAATTGAATACCAACAGCAAATAATAATGAGTAATCTGAAGTAAACTCAGTTCTATCTCTACATCTGGGAGGAGGACAAAAACACATTCCGAGAACAATCCCATATTTTGAAGAAATTGAGCCTCTTGTTTTCTCAGAGTGTTCTCATAAGCATTCATAATTCTTCTTATGTGACTATTCCTGGACTGTGTTCTGACAGGCTTATAGGTTGTAGTGTAGTCTGTCATAAATAGAAGCAAAGACAGTGCAAAGGCCTTAGCTTGCTCTCAGAGTGGCTTTCTTACACAGCCAGATATGCCCACCAGCCAATCTGAATGAGGCAGTTCCTCAATTGAGGTTTCTTTCTAGGCAACTCTAAGAATTGTGTTGTTGACAAAAACTAACCAGCACAACTGCTACAAACTACACATAGAGATGAGTCTGGCCCTTATCTGGTGGGAACTCTTTGTATCTGACTTGACATTTATAGGGTAGGCAGTTGTGTAACAGTATTTCTTAGGGGGTTTTCTCTGTTCTCCTTGTACCTGAATAACTGTAGGGCTTTATGTGCCAGCTCTATTCTGTTTTAGCTCCCAAATAAAGACACTGAGACCTGGTATTTTAATCAACAAGCTGCACGCACTAAGCTGGGCAGATTCTGATCTAACCCAACTAGGTGCTACTACCTAGCCAAATGTCCTGTTATTTGCTCTCTGGTCTTGCCCCTAGTTTGCTCTGGTCCATGTGAGGCCTCTTGAGTGCTTTCTCGTCAAGATCTCAAGGCACATCCTCCTGGTCTCTCCATGTGGTTTTTCCACACCTTCTTTCTCACTGCTCTCTGGTCTCTTTGGGAGCCCCTGACCAGATCAGATGGTGGTCCTGTCCTATCCTCCTGCACAGCTGTTGACTGATCAGCACTTTATTAACCAACCAGAAGTGATGGAAACAATTTTTACATAACATTGAGACTGGAGATGCTTGACCATGCCATCATCTGGACTGCAACCAGATGTCTGGATATAGAAATCAGCATTGAATACACAGTGCACAAAGCCATCCTCCAACACAGTTGGAAAGGGAAGGTAGTGTCAAGTGGAAGGAAGTAAGGACAAGCTTGAACATTGAATACCAGTATTTGTGGTGTTTTACTCTCATCTTCCCAAATTTTATATAAATATGGCTGTCTATCCTGTTTAATGATAGGATTCATTCCCAGAATGAATTCTGGAAAACATGGGATAGATTGACTGAGAAACCATATATTTCCTTTTGCCTGTTGAATGGAAATTTTGTTGTAGAGCTGGAAAGGTGCCTTTCCCCACCCATTAAAGATGATGATTTATGCCCTCTTCCACTGATACTTTGCCTTTACCTGAAATAAGGTTGTAAATGAACCTTTGTACAAGGCTGTTTTCTAGGTATTTTAGTTATTCTCTGTCTTCTGTGATAAAATACTCCGACGAAAGCAGCTTAAGGGAGAAGGGATTGCTTTTGGTGCAGTTAATAGTTCATCATAGCAAGGAAGGAGGCTTATGGTGTCTGGGGCTTGAGACTGCTGGGTATGCTGTATCTACTAACACGAAGCAGGGAGAGATGAGTGTTCAGCCAGCTTTCTTTTCATGAAGTCTAAGGCCAAAGCCCACAGAATGGTGCCACTCACATTAAGAGTTCATCTTCCAGGGCTAGAGAGGTGGCTTAGTGGTTAAGAGCATTTGCTCTTCCAGAAGACCCCAGCTCAGTTCTTCAGTTGTAATCTAAACCCATTTATTGTACGCACAGCATCTACTCAGACTTCTCTGAGGTGGTAGTGGGTTTGGGAGCAAGGGGACCAACATGGATTTGACGCTCATACTGAGTTATGTGTGGCATAATCCCTTCCCTCTGACTTTGGAAGAAATGGCGCGGCTGGGAAAGTGGTTCAGTGGTTGCCTAGCATGTGCGAGGTCATGGACTTGACCACTGACTCTTGAGAGACGGCAAAGAGGAGTGGAAGGGAGGAGAAATGGATTATTTAAGAAGTATGTGCAATTTTTAATACTGTTTAAAAGAGTTTAACTTACTATAAAATAACTCAGGTTTTTAAACTTGGGCTTTTGGTTGGGCTTGGCTTCTGAAGGCACATTTGTGGGATCTCTAGACAACACCATGAGCTTGTGTTCAGACTCACGCAAAAGTGTCTCTCAGGAGCTATTTACAAGTATCATGCCCTGCTGCCCACCTTTGGGTACCTGTTTCCTCTGAGAGGGCTCTTGCAGAACAACTCATTTTCTCTTTTTGTCTAGATCAAAATGGTTATAGCTAGACATTTAAATTCAGACTTTACGTTTTTAGAAAGTCATTTATAACATTTTAGCATTTACTACTTGTCATTTTTATGACATTACTAATTTGAGCACCTTGTTACTTTAATTCGAAAAGATTACCAAACCTACCTTTGGCCAAAAGGAAATAATTTAAAAATAATTGTTTTCAGTCTCCTACATTTTTATTTTTTAAAAAACTGAAACTAAGATTCGAAAGCTAATTATAGGCTATAGCTCGGTGGTAGATAATCTCTTGCTTAGCATGCATGGGTGGGGTAGGACAGGGAGTTAAAAAAAAACAGCAGAGCAGTGTGGTTTATTAAGATATTGAATTTCTTAGTTTTTATCTTTAAAATCAATTATAATAGCATGACACTGTTATAATATTTTAATAAAACAATTACATTTATAGTGTCACTTAATATAATATACATGACATAGCAAACACAAGGAAGAAAACAGATGCGTTCCCCGCACTGTTCATGACATACACTGTTGCACAGTCTCTGGCATTTGCTTCACAAAGTTTTAAAAGATAAAAATCTTATATAAAAATAGTTAATTTTGGGGTTGGGGATTTGGCTCAGTGGTAGAGCACTTGCCTAGCAAACGCAAGGCCCTGGGTTCAGTCCCCAGCTCCGGGAAAAAAAAAATAGTTAATTTTTTTATAGTAATAGGCTTTTTAATTAAATACCTGGATGTTCTGTTTACCAATGGATAGTGTGTAGAAATGGTTACATCAAATACTTTAATATTTAGAAAAACATTAAGAAACCAGTTTTTAAATGGCTGCTACACTTTAAATTTGCTAATTCGAGATCCATTTATACTTTTAAATATACATCTGTAGCTATGAAAAAAAATTTTTTTAAAGAAAACCTACATCCCAATTTGTTTTTAGAAAGCTTTCTAAGTTTATTCCCTCCTCCCACCCCTTTCTTTTCTCAGACAGGGTTTCTCTGTGTAGCCCTTACTGTCCTGGGACTTGCTTCTTAGACCAGGCTGGCCTCAAACTCAAGTGCTGCCACCTGCCTCTGCCTTCCTGCTGGGATTAAAGGCATGTGTCACCACCACCTGGGATAAATATATTTTCAAATGTCTGTTGTGATTGCTGTAAGAACTATCCCATTGATATATTTTGGTAAACTAAGCTACCTTTGTTAAAAGAAAAAAGTTGTATCCTGGCAAGATGACGTTTTTAGAAACAAGGACGGTAATGAAGTCAACATTTTAAAAGTACCACTACAGATAAATACCTAAAGCATTACAGAAATAAAAAACGTGCATGAAACAGGCGAAGTTTCTTTCTTTCTTTTTTGTCACTAGTTCAGGGATCTGGTCTGTCTGTGAAGCAAAAAAGGAAAAGCTACTGGTTCTACTCAAATACTTTTAGACTGTTTTTGTTCAAGGGTTTTTTATGTAACTTACCCTTTAACTTAAACATTCTTCTCCTAAAAAAAGACGTTTTAAGGTAATAATTTTGGCTTCATAACCTATTATAATTTTTTTTTTTTGGTTCTTTTTTTCGGAGCTGGGGACCGAACCCAGGGCCTTGCGCTTCCTAGGTAAGCGCTCTACCGCTGAGCTAAATCCCCAGCCCCTATAATTTTTAAAATACATGGAATTCTGTAGTCAACCCCTTCCCCCATTCTAAGTCATATATATATATATATATATATATATATATATATATACATACATATATATATGCATACAAACATACATATCCTCAGGATCATAAAATATTTAATGTTTATAAACTTAAAAAATTACTGAATGTTAATGCAGAATACATTAATATTTATAATTTTATGTTTATAAACATTTTTTATGGCATGAAATGTGACCAGTGACATTGCACAAGGACTCTGCAGTTCGGCCTAATTATAGGCTGGGAATATAACTCACTGGGAATATAGCTCACTGGGAGATAATCTTGCCTAGCATGCATGAGGCCCTGGGTTCAATCCTTAGTACCTTGGCAGGATGGTGAAGGGGTGTTAACGAACAATGAGTTGATGGAATTTATTAAACTACTGGATTTCTGTAGTTTGTTTCAAATGAATTTAGGAATCACAGAACAAATCCCACCTAGGTAACACCTATAATTAATTTTAAAAATGTTCATCCTATTCCTAGCCATCATAATATGAAGGAAGGGATAGTGGTGGCACACACCTTTAATCCCAGCTCTCAAGAGACAGAGGCAGAGAGGCAGAGAGGCAGAGAGGCAGAAACAGAAACAGGTGGATTTCTGAGTTTGAGGATAGCCTGGTCTACAGAGTGACTTCCAGGACAGCCAGGGTCACACAGAAAAACCCTATCTGAAAACAAAACTACCAACCAACCAACCTAAAAAGAAACTTAAAGTGAAGAAGTCAAACAAATTAACTTGACGATCTTTCCTTTGAATGGCAAGAAGGTGTGACACAGAAGCTCGTCCTTCATGACAGAATATAGAATTCAGTATAATTTTGGTAACTCATCAGCCCGATTATTCTGTCAATTGTGGCTCTTTGTTATAAATCCACCTTTGATGGCGGCTGCTGAGTAAGCATGCTTTCTGGTCTATCTTTGGTAAGATGATTCATTTCTTAGAGGAAGACATTTCTCGTTTTTAAAAAAAGGAACTTAAACTTGGTTTTGTATCATTTAAACTATTTTGCTCTTACTGGACATTCAGGCTGGTTTTCTTATATATTTTCTACTATATATTTGTTAAAAATGTTGATGGCTGAAGAGATAGCCCAGCAGTTAGAGCTCTTGTTCTTACAAAGGACCTGAGTTTGTACAGTGTTTGTAGATACTTGCAGATAAAACACTTACGCACATAAATAAAAATGAATGAATCCTTTTTTAAAGTTGGTGCATCTTATTATTACTGTTTTCTACCCTGTTTAAAATAGAGAACTTTACATGACAGCCACCAGCCCGCTCTTTCATCCCCTTTATTTTTTATTTTCCTACTAAATGTCTTCATAACAGATACACCTTTTATTGTCTTTTTTATTTGCCCAAGGGAACACTATGATTCCTAGCTTCTAGAACATTATCTGGAACAGTATTTGTAAAGTGAATAGATGGAGAAACAAGAATTTCCCAGGGCTCAGATGTCTTTTGTAAGTTATGTTAATAAGGAAGTAGACTTTAGAAGGTTAATTTGTATAATAATCACTTTATAAATGGTAGAGCTGAAATTACAGGTTGAATCATATTGTGTCAGGTCGTAGACTCTTAATTTCAGTGAAGATTGGATGATTTATTGAATTCTTTCTTTTTAAACAGGAAGAAGAGAATTTATCCAAAGATTAAA